>NC_079418.1:30346418-30433918 GCF_026213295.1 Gadus chalcogrammus
TTTCTCTCAGTTGGGCTAGCAGTCTGTCTATCTAGCTGTCTTTGTCTGCGTTTCTTTGTGAACGTAGTTGGCAGTTTTTGGTTGCTAGGCAGAGATGCAACACCTTAACATGTGTTGCATAACACTTTGTGTAACATGATACTAGGTAATAATACTTGTAACTTTTGTAATATAACACTTTTTGTGTAATATGTGTGATGTGTAATTACACTGTCTGACCAGCAGGGCGCAGCGCTGAGTCCTCTCTGATGTCGGAGGCCAAGGTTCTCGGAGTGCTGGGGCCTCATCTGAACATCACCAACCTGCTGGGGGTCTGTGGTCCCCCAGGTACCTCTACTCTACTAGATAGATCATATGTATCCGAGTGAATATCCATCATTTAGTATAAATATATAGTATATATCATACATTACTATAGGTAGCATCAGTTATATGTATTATATATTACTATTAGTAGTATTTGTAATTATGCGTAATATAGTTAGTTATTATGACAGCATGACTCATTATACAGTATATGACTATAAGTAGTTTTAGTAATTATATATGTATGTAATCTGCATAACCTCCCTCCTTATCCCCTCCTCCTCCCTAACCCTCCTAAAAACACCCCTCTTACGCACCTATTGTAGGTTATACGTCCTAGCACCTATTGTACCTCTACATGCTTATTGGCATGTCTGTCTGTCTGTCTGTTTGTCTGTCTGTATATTCCTAGGTTCCTTCTTCCTGATAACTGAGTTGTGTGGTCACGGTGACCTGCTTGACTACCTGCACCGTCACAAGCACAGCTTACTGACCGACGAAGTCCCACACCTAGACAACAGGTAGAATCACCTAGACAACAGGTAGAATCACCTAGACAACATGTAGAATTACCTAGACAACGGGTAGAATCACCTAGACAACGGGTAGAATCACCTAGGCAACGGGTAGAATCACCACGACAACAGGTAAAATCACCTAGACAACAGGTAGAATCACCTAGACAACACGTAGATTACCTAGACAACGGGTAGAATCACCAGGACAACAGGTAAAATCACCTAGACAACGGGAAGAATCACCAGGACAAAAGGTCAGGGTTAGTGAGTTAACCTCATGGTCAGGGTTACTTCAGGGTTAGTTAGTTAACCTCATGGTTGGGGTTAGGTAACCTCATGGTCAGGGTTAGGTAACCTCATGGTCAGGGTTAGGTAACCTCATGGTCAGGGTTAGGTAACCTCATGGCCAGGGTTAGTTGATGTTAATAGAGCCACAGCGAAATGATGCAATGATGAAGATGAGATGACTGTCTGTCTGTCTGTCTGTCTGTCTGTCTGTCTGTCTGTCTGTCTGTCTGTCTGTCTGTCTGTCTGTCTGTCTGTCTGTCTGTCTGTCTGTCTGTCTGTCTGTCTGTCTGTCTGTCTGTCTGTCCGTCGGTCTGTGCGTCGGTCTGCCTGTTCTCCTAGTGAGGCCGTAGAGGGAGGTTATATGGACATGATGAATGGAGATGCTCAGTGTGTTGCCATGGAGACGCTTGGCGATCCATCCCACCCTGAACTCAACCCGAGCCCTGAGGACCCGCTGTGTGGTACCGTGACATATACAATATTATATATACACATAAAACACACCTATACCGCATAGATATATAGAACCAGACTGGGTAGCCCCGCCCATTCTGCCGGCGATTTGAGTTCGCCCTGCGGAAAGGTCTGGAGAAGAGCAACACATTTCTTTCTAGTTTCGATACGTTTTTGCGAGAGCCAATCACCAAGCTGGCTTTTCCCCCCCTGGCACGCTATAGGCTGGTTTAACACAATGACGACAGGGAAGCGACGGCAAGCAGCCAATTGCGTACAGAGTCAGTAGAACTGGGCCCGTTGAGGTTGATCACGCCTCTTGTGCTGAAGAAAAGGACAGCAGCTTCCCCAGACCAACGTGCAATCTACCATTGAGCTTGGTCTGGCAATAGCCAGGCTAATGTAGAACCTCACCTAGACCTCACCTAGCCTAATGTTATCTACATCCTATAATACGTATCTATAGTATAGATAACTGTACCTATGTAACCTAGCCTAATGTTATCTACATCATATAATACGTATCTATAATATAGATAACCGTACCTACATAACCTAGCCTAATGTTATCTACATCATATAATACGTATCTATAATATAGATAACTGTATCTACATAACCTAGCCTAATGTTATCTACATCATATAATACGTATCTATAATATAGATAACTGTACCTATGTAACCTAGCCTAATGTTATCTACATCATATAATACGTATCTATAGTATAGATAACTGTACCTATGTAACCTAGCCTAATGTTATCTACATCATATAATACGTATCTATAATATAGATAACCGTACCTACATAACCTAGCCTAATGTTATCTACATCATATAATACGTATCTATAATATAGATAACTGTACCTACATAACCTAGCCTAATGTTATCTACATCATATAATACGTATCTATAATATAGATAACTGTACCTACATAACCTAGCCTAATGTTATCTACAGCAGTGGTGCACGGGGGAATAGATGCTAGGTGATGGATGTATTTGGTGCATCAGCTCTCTCCTCTCTCTCCAGGGGATGCTGATCCTGGTCGTCATGGTGACTCCTCTAGCCTCACCCTTCAGGACCTCATCAGTTTCAGCCACCAGGTGGCCGAGGCAATGACCTTCCTGTCCTCCAAGAACGTAGGTCCCTTCTTATGTCTCCTTCCTCTAGCATCCTTCTAATGTCTCCTTCCTCCCACATCCTGGGACCCTTCTCATGTCTCCTTCCTCCCACATTCCTCCCACATCCTAGGACCCTTCTCATGTCTCCTTCCTCTAGCATCCTAGGACCCTTCTCATGTCACATCCTCTGACATCCACAAACCTTTCTCCTGTTTCCTTCCTCTATTTTTACAGCGAAACACCGTACTTGTACAGAGTGATCACTGTGTGTGTGTGTGTGTGTGTGTGTGTGTGCGTAGTGTGTCCATAGGGACCTAGCAGCCAGGAATGTGTTGGTGTGTGGGGGGGGGCTGGTGAAGGTGGGAGACTGGCGTCTGTCACATGACCTCCACAAGGATCCAAGCTACGTCGCCCGCGGCAACGTGAGTCAGAAGCTCCCGTCGATCTGATCTGTAGCCATGTAAAGGGGAGGAGTCTGTGTGTGTGTGTGTGTGTGTGTGTGTGTGTGTGTGTGTGTGTGTGTGTGTGTGTGTGTGTGTGTGTGTGTGTGTGTGTGTGTGTGTGTGTGTGTGTGTTTGTGTGTGAAATTGTTTGTGTGTGTGTGAAATTGTGTGTGTACGTGTAATTATGTGTGTGTGTGTGTGTGTGTGTGTGTGTCTGTTGGTGCGTGTGTGCATGTGTGCATGTTTGTAATTGTGTGTGTGTAGTTGTGTATGTGCGTGTGTCTAATTGGGTAATTGTGTGTTTTCTAATTGTGTATTTGTGTGTTTGTAATCGTGTAACAATTTGTAATTGTGTGTGCACGTGCGTGCCTGTGTGTGTGTGTGTTTGTGTGTGTGTGTGTGTGTGTGTGTGTGTGTGTGTGTGTGTGTTTGTGTGTGTGTGTGTGTGTGTGTGTGTGTGTGTGTGTGTGTGTGTGTGTGTGTGTGCGCGTGTGTGTGTGCAGTGCTACCTGCCAGTGAAGTGGATGTCTCCAGAGAGCATCTTCCAGAGCGTTTACACCACGCAGAGCGACGTCTGGGCCTACGGAGTTCTGCTGTGGGAGATCTTCTCTCTGGGTACTCTGACTACTACTGTACTGTAGACGATATAGTATGTAGTATACACTACTACTATATACAGTGGTATAGAGTATTACTAGGGTATATACATACTAGTCCTATAATACCGTTGTACATGTTTATACCCATCTACCTAACCTACTAATTTCTATCTATAAACTCTCGGGACTACTTGCAACATAGTTTATATAATATATTGTTTATGCTAGTACTACAATATACAGCAGTATATAGTAGTACTATACACATTAGTCCTATAGTTAACATGGTAATATCTATCTATCTAACCAACTCATTTCTATTTATAAACTCTGGGGACTACTATTACCATAGTTTATATAATATGTAGTATAATTGTATTACAATATATAGTAGTATATATAAGTACTATACATGCTAGTCCTATTAAATTAAATGTATTATTATTATTATTATTATTGTATATATGTATATTATGGTTACTACTAATAGCATAGTGTATATAATGTATACTATATACAGAACTATTAAAGTAACCTCACCTAACGTTATCTAGAACAGTAGATCATCGAGGAAATACTGGATCCAAGTGTATAGATTGTCTGGTAGGCAGTATAGATCTATAAATGGATGCACGGTAGATGTGCCTACAATGAGCCCTGTATAACTGTATGAACGTCACCTTCTAAGGGGAGGCTCCATACGCAGACCTGAGCTCCACCAACAAACTGTGTTCAGCCCTGAAGACCGGATACCGCATGGCCAGACCCAAACAGGCTTCCCAGGACCTGTAAGCATCGGACCCTAGCAATATCATCCAACCCCTAACCCCCTTACCCCATCACCGAACCCCATAACCCCTATCCTTGAACCCCTAACCCTAACCTCAAACCCTGTAACAACCTAACCCATAAACCCATCACCCCTAAATCTAAATCTAACACCAAACACCCGTACCCTAACCCCAATGTAACTAGGCCCACATCACCCTGACAACCACAATGTAACTAGGCCCACAACCTCACGACAACCACATGTCACCAGGACCATATCACCATGACAACCACCATGTCACCAGGACCACATCACCATGACAACCACCATGTCACCAGGACCACATTACCATGACAACCACCATGTCACCAGGACCACATCACCATGACAACCACCATGTTACTAGGCCCTGCAACCCCCTATGTTTTTACTGAGATAAATGTGTGTGTGTGTGTGTGTGTGTGTGTGTGTGTGTGTGTGTGTGTGTGTGTGTGTGTGTGTGTGTGTGTGTGTGTGTGTGTGTGTGTGTGTGTCTCGTGTGTGTGTGTCACGTGTGCTGTGGGTGTGTCAACAGATACCAGCTGATGATTGGCTGTTGGAAGGCGGAGCCAACCTCCAGACTCTCTTTTACTTCTTTAGCCGTTGCTACTGGCAACGTGCTGGACCACGCCCACAAACAGGTCTCCATGATCTGATTACGTCTCCTAAAAAATGTTTGATTGTAGGACAATATGTATTTACAACTGATCATATGATGTTACGATATCTCCAGAGTGCAGACAGAGTGCATTGACATTGGTTATTCAAACAGCTTCTGGTTGGTTCTCACTGGTTTAAAACGCTTTTGGTTGATTCGAACTGGTTCAACCAGCTGAGTCTTGGTGTTTCCTGATGTGTATTGTGTGGTGTTGTATCATGTGTTGTGTGTTGTCATGGTGTCTGTTGTGTTAGGGTGTGTATCATGTTACGGTGTGTTCTGTTGTTTGGGCAGCTGTACTCCCAGCTGAAGCAGAACTTCCTGAGTGGAGAGAACACAGCGATAACCAGATCAAGAGCCGCCAGGACAGACAAACAGCCTGGTAACCTAGGTAACGCACTTACCCTGTCATTCAGACAGCCTGGTAACCTAGGTAACGCACTTACCCTGTCATTCAGACAGCCTGGTTACCTAGGTAACGCACTTACCCTGTCTTTCAGACAGCCTCGTAACCTAGGTAACACACTTACCCTGTCATTCAGATAGCCTGGTTACCTAGGTAACACACCTACCCCGTCATTCAGACAGCCCGGTTACCTAGGTTACGCTCTCACCCTCCGCCCGTCCCTCTCCCCCTACAGAGGACCACCCCCCTGAGGTTTTGGTCGACCGAACAAGTACAGAGCTCCCGGAGGCTGGCTCCTCCCACAGCTACCTGGTAACCATGGAAACCAGTGCCCGGGTGCAGGCAGGTCCTGAAAACCTCCAAACCCCGTGAGTATGTACAGTACAAAGTATTTTGTTTTAAAAGAAGTATAGTGGCACAATATGTCTATAGTGCCTAGTACAATACTAGATAATAAAGCATATGAATATACTATACTAGATAGTATAACATATAAACAATACTATGTGGTATGGTATATGTGTGTGCTATACAGTATAGCACATACATATACTGTAGTAGATAGTATATTTACTATACTGTTTAGGGCGGTGTAGGGTTGGGTGGGGCAGCTTAGTGTTGGGTTTGGAAATTTCGGCTGATGTAGTTTAGAGTCGGTAGGGGGGTGTAGTAGGGTTAGTAGGTTTGGGTGGAGGTAGTTTAGAGTCAGTAGTGTAGGGTTATGGCGCATTTCCACCGGAGGGTCCGGGTCGGTTCGGTGCGGCTTGGTGGAGTAGTGAAGGTGCGGTTCGTGTTCCTGAATCCTTGGACGCCAGCCTTCCGAGTTGCACTTTTGACGTCATTTCCGGTCTCGGAGCATTTATAGCGTTCCTGTTCGTCTTTGTGATTGTGTCATGCAATTGGCTAGTCGTTAAATTTTGTTAGCTACATTAGCCTCTTTAGAAAACCAGCACGAAAACAAACAACAGAACTTTACATTGTATTGCACGTACAGCAAGACCATGCAATGTATGAATTGGGGACCAGAATAAAGTAGCAATGTAATCAAGTTTGTAAGAGCATTTAAAAGCGACATTAAAATGACCTACGTGGTACAAATACAAAGAAAATTAATATCTTCACGGGCGCAGCCATTTTGCTGAGAGCGTCATCACTGCTCTCGGTCTACTCTCAGAATTCCGAAAGATGAAGACAAAAAGGGGGCGTGCCTCCGAGAAATGCCGCAAGAAAGCTGGGAGATCTTCGACTTTCGACTCGGAAGTCTGGCGTCCGAGGATTGAGGAACACAACATCATTACCCCAACGGCTTAGTACTGCTTGACGAGTACAGCTCAATACGGCTCAGTCTGGGTCAAGCCCACTTTTGGCGTTGAAAACGTGATCCGTGCCACACCTTAGCGAACTGAACCGACTTGCACCCTCCGGTGGAAACGCACCATTAGTAGGTTTGGGTGGAGGTAGTTTAGAGTCAGTAGGCTAGTCTAGGGTTAGTAGATTCGATTAGGAGTGGGAGTTAGTAGGGTAGTGCAGGGTTAGTAGATTCGGTTAGGAGTAGGAGGTATTAGCAGGCGCGGCCCTCCCTACAGGCGGGTCAGGCGGCCGCCTAGAGCGCCATCTAGAGGGGGGGCGCAAAATCTAAAATGTGCGAAAAAAAAAAAAAAATCACTTATCGGCCACGTCTCCCCGTTAAGAACACGCGCCCCCCCCCCCCCCCCCCCCCCCGTCAACAATCGCTTCACCCCCCCCCCCCCCCCCCCCCCCCCCCCGTCAACAATCGCTTCCCCCCCCCCCCCCCCCCCCCGTCAACAATCGCTTCACCCCCGTCCCCGTCCCCGTCCCCGTCCCCGTCCCCGTCCCCGTCCCCCCCGTCAACAATCGCTTCATACACCCCCCCCCCTCGCCTAGAGCGCCAAATGTGCTGGGGCCGCCCCTGGGTATTAGGGTTCTTTTCTCCTTCTGTTCTCCTCCACTTCCTGTCTTAAGGAGGAACAGAGAATAGCACACAAGTGCTGTCAGCACTTTGAACTAAAATTGAGAGATAGAGAGAAGTTAGTTAACTTGAATATCAGAGTTAAAGAGAAGTAAGTTATAATAAGAGTTATATAGATATGGTTAAAGGAATTCAAATTCTAGAGAGGATTAGGGTTAGGGTTACAGTTTAACTTAATATACTAGAAATTAACCTTACAACACATCACCCTTAAAGCAGGGTAGAAACATTCACATTAAGAATATCATTATGCAACACAGCAGATTAGATACATTCACATTTCTAAAAAATTCTCATGAATTCATTCACTGAGATAGTACAGACATTGCATATAGAAGTGTGGCGCAATAGTAATTTCATCATGTGTTCATCTGATATCATGTATTCATCCTCAGCCTGGCTGTTATTGAGGCAGCTCCAGAATCCCACGATGCCTCAATGGTGGAACAAACATCAGACCTGATGGATGCAAGATAAGAGTCCCCCTGGTACATATCTCATCTACTTCAAGATAAGAGTCGCCCTAGGACATATCTCATCTACTTCAAGATAAGAGTCCCCCTAGTACATATCTCATCTACTTCAAGATAAGAGTCGCCCTAGGACATATCTCATCTACTTCAAGATAAGAGTCCCCCTAGTACATATCTCATCTACTTCAAGATAAGAGTCCCCCTAATTAATAACTCATATTCTTCAAGATAAGAGTCCCCCTAATTAATAACTCATATTCTTCAAGATAAGAGTCCCCCTAATTAATAACTCATATTCTACAAGATAAGAGTCCCCCTAATTAATAACTCATATACTTCAAGATAAAAGTTCTGCTAAATCGGAATAAAGAACATATACTACAAGATAAGAGTTCTCCTGAACCTGAATATTGAACATGTACTACAAGACAAGAGTCCTCATGAATTACCATCATTGTTATCATTGTTGTTTTATTATTATGATAACTATCATCATCATTGTTATGTATATCATGTTATGTTATCAAGTAATGTGCTTTATAATATTGTTTTGAGTTGTATTATAATTGTTTGGAGCTTATGAATGATAACATGAGTTATGGTTACATAATGAGATATTGAAAGCTATCTACATATGATAATGTATGTTAGGGTTAGCTGATATCTAAATGATAAATAAATATCATAAACGATAATATAAGGTTGGGGTTGATGATAATTATGTTTGCATGCCACTTGTTATAGTTTACTGAAAATTAAAATAAAAATGTAATCAAAACACAGTGTGATAAACACACACACAAAAACACATGTATACACTTATATATACACACATATATATGTGAATATATATCTAAACACATATATATATATATACAAACATACTATATACATACACACATATATAAACATATGTTAATGTATGTACTTATATACATAGATAGATAGATAGATAGATAGATAGATAGATAGATAGATAGATAGATAGATAGATAGATAGATAGATAGATAGATAGAAATGTATTGTCCCCTTGGCGAAATTGTTCTCAGTCAATAGACAGATACACATGAGCGTTAACCACAACAACAACAACATAAAAACAAAATATATAGCTACAGAAAGGGAGGGAGAGAAAAAAGAAGGAAAGAGAGGGGTTTGCACACAGAGGAAGTAGTGAGGAGAAGCAGATAGTAACAAGGAGCGAGAAGAATTGAGTAACAGAGTTTGTGGAGTTTAGAAGAGAGAACATCGTCACCAACAGATCGCCAAAGGGGACCGATGCAGGCGTCCCTTCAGTATGTGCTGTTCTTCATGGTGGTTGACACCTTTGCAAAAGGTAATGATCAACCGTTTCAATTGTTTTATTGACATTTTGATTGATGTATGAATGTGTTATTTGAGGATATATTTTCGGTAGAATGCTCTTCATTATTATCTTGTGGTAGGCTAAGAATGGTGACAGTGCTGCTGGTTTCTACTGATGATAAAACATCCAATCTCTTTATCTTTCTATTTTCCAATTAATAAGATAAAGTTAACTGTCAACTGTCTCGTTGTCTTTATGGCAATGACAAATAAAGTACTTTGAACTTTGAAAGTTAGCTAGCGTGGACTTCTGGACAATCGTAACATCAGCGACAGTTGGTTTGCCCTAAGTTACTGTACAACCAATGCTTTAACATCTGATAGAATATTATAATATATTACATTATTATATATAATATATTCTAGAAATCAAGAGGTCTTGAACACGATAGAACCAACTGAGTACCGACCCAAAAGAACCAGCCTAATATAAAAGCAATATAATCAACCCAATAGAAACCCAATAGAATCCTCCCAATAGGAACACAATATAACCAACCCAATAGGAACCCAACAGAGCCAACACAATACAAACACTATAGAAACCCAGTGAACAGTGAAAGAGGAAGAACTCCAGGATTACTTAACAGACTTTACAGAAAGTCTGATTCAGCCGTTTCAGAGGATCCTTGTTCCCTGTCCTGAGAAGTGTCTGGTGAAATACACAAACAACCACGTACCAGAATAGTACCATAGCATGGTGAAAGACCAGTTATAATAGCAGTACTGTAACAGAACCCCTATTCTAATCAACAATGAAACAATCAAGTAGGTTTCCTCCTACAAGTATTTGGGAGTATGGATAGATCACCTGTTATCCTTGAAAGACCATGTAGAATTCGTCTGCAAGAGAAAAAAACAGAGGATATACTTTTCAAACGCCTCAGATAATTTTGGGCGAGCAGTCGAATTCTTCATTCATTCTTCACCTCAGCAGCCATGTCTTAAACAGAGAATACGAACTGTTACCATCAACGTGCAGATTCAGAATACCCCAGTTGAACAGAATCAAACTGAAACACTCCTATCTTCAATCCACACGATCAACATTGAATCAATCTCTAGATCAGGGAGAAGGTGAAGGGACTTTTATGTTTATGTCTTCTATGTGATTGTGTTTTTCTGTTTTCTGTTTGTGGTCTGTGACGTAATGCCCTACAATGTACACTATATGGACAATTGATGTTACATGTATGTGTTGAACCACAGCGGAGCAACTAAATGGAAGCAATGTACGTTGGGAGCCCAAGGGCAAAGTGATGGGTTTGTGAACGGAAGTCTGAGTGATGAGTGGGTTGAACGACGCCGTCGTCATGAGCGGAACCTTCCGAGAGTTTCAGTTGACACGCCCTGAACGTTTTTTCCTTCATTGCTTTATTCATCTCTTGGACGACCGTTGTCCTGCCTGTTTAGACAGAAAAAAATCTCTCCTTGCATCACAATCTCACAACAATTAGCAATTCATGTTTTGAGGAGAGATTGAAGGCTTGCAAGGGATGCTGCAAACAATCAAAGATACAATCAATATTGGAGTTAAGAAGGAAAAAAAACGTACAGCAATACTCATTGGTTACTTTGAAAAAGTACTGCAGGGCTAGTAGGTTACCCCAGAGTAAAGATAGTATATCTCCAAAATGCTAGAGCTGGAATGTGTAATCTTGGTACCAAAATAAACTCAATGTGGATACTGCTTCGTTAGAGTGAATAAAGCTGGAACATTGCTGATCATTTTGACACTTGACCTCTCTATTGAAAGATCAAGGCGCCAGATGACGATAAAGAACCAGTTCTGATAAAACTAATAACTATTTCTTATAACTATTAACTATTTCCTCTGAACCCATTCCTAGTTAAGATACATTGATTGTTAACACCATGTTTAGTTGCAAAATGGTGTCCATAAACTTGATTATCCGTTTATGGTGGTTTTATGACAACAAACCCAAGTTGAACTTGATAAATATCGCTATTGTTCTACTGTTGCTCTCTTTGATACGTTTAAACATCTTTGCAATTCTGGAACTTCGGGTCATTTTGGGATGAAGAGGGAGATAGGGAGAAAGGAAAAATAGTATTAAAAGCTAGGATATCTTAAAAGTACTGCATGCCCATTGGGATATCTTAAAACTAACTGCATCTCCATGTCTGTTATGGTTATAGAAATAGTATAGTTATGATCATAGTCTGTTATAGTTATTATGTAGCCATGGTTATCAATTAGTTATGGTTCTGTAAAAGTTAGTTCTAGTTTTAGTAAAGTCTTGTTCTCTCCACAGAAACGCCCTCCATGACTCTGAACTCCAGGCTTTACCCGAATGGGTCGGAGGTCGAGTTGGCAGCTGGTTCCTCCTTCACCCTGTATTGTCATGGTAACGGTTCCGCCGGAGGCTGGTCCAGCTCCGCCTTCTCGCTGCGTTTGAGAGACTCCTTGGGCCCCACCCTGGAGGTCGGACGCTCAAAACCCCGACACACGGGCACGTACCGCTGTGGGGACGCCTGGATCCACCTCTACGTCAGAGGTCAGACCCTACCCTGAACCTGCTAACCCCAGACCTGCTAACCCTAAACCTACTTACTCTGAACCTGTTATCCCACCTTAACTTAAACCTACTAACCCTGAACCCACTAACCCTAAACTACCAACCCTAAACCTACTAACCCTAAACTACTAACCCTGAACCTACTAACCCTAAACTACTAACCCTGAACCTGCTAACCCTAAACCTACTAACCCTAAACTACTAACCCTAAACCTAGTAACCCTAAACTACTAACCCTAAACCTACTTATCCTGAACCGGCTAACCCTAAACCTACTAACCCTAAACCTACTAACCCTAAACTACTAACCCTAAACCTACTCGCCCTAAACCTACTACCTCTAAACCTACTACCTACTAAACCTAAACCTGCTAACCTTAAACCTACTTACCCTAAACCTGCCTGTCTGCTTACCTTTCTGTCTGCCTGTCTGTCTGTCTGTCTGTCTGTCTGTCTGTCTGTCTGTCTGTCTGTCTGTCTGTCTGTCTGTCTGTCTGTCTGTCTCCCTCAGACTCAGCCAATCCTGCCAGTGCGTTCGAGGTTCCCAAACGTATACCGAACCTGGAGGAAGGGCGGGACTTCCTGTTGGAGTGCTTGGTGACCGACCCGTCCTTCAGCCAGCTGACGCTCCGGCGAGAGCGAGAGCCGGGCGGGCTGCCTCTGGGCATGGTGGTGACCTTTGACCCCCAGCGAGGCGCTCTGATCCGGAACGTAAGCCCGGCCTTCAGTGGGAGCTACGTCTGCTCAGCTCAGAAGGATGGCCAAGAGTTCACCTCCAAGCCTTTATACCTGGTGGTCACCGGTGAGCATTCCTACCTACTAATACCTACTAATAACACTACTTAATGATGCCCTTATCAACCACTGGTACATTTACATTAATGTATAGGGTATTTAGCAGACGCTTTTATCCAGGGCAACTTACAATACGTACATTTGTCGGAAGAAAGAGAAACTACATATATCGCTGTTGGTACCGTAAGGATGTTCATAGAAACAAGGGCCTAGACTTACAAATGCTAGGTTTTGCAACTGCAAAGACGTACGACGTCAAATAGATTTGTAAGAGGGGTGTTTTTAGGAGAGTAAGGGAGGACGAGGGGTAAGGGGTGAGGCTATGCAGGAGTCCGAGTGAACTCTGAACTGGTGAGCCTTGAGTCTCTTGGGGAGGCTGATGAGCGACTCTGCAGTCCTGTCGTCGGCAGGGAGTTCGTTCCACTATTGCGGTGCCGAAAAACAGAGAAGAGTTGTGACTTTCAATGGATTCATTACTATCTGACCTTATAATACTATTGTATGTCTGTCTGTCTGTCTGTCTGTCTTTCTGTCTGTCTGTCTGTCTGTCTGTCTGTCTGTCTGTCTGTCTGCCTGTCTGTCTGTCTGCCTGTCTGTCTGTCTGTCTGTCTGTCTGTCTGTCTGTCTGTCTGTCTGTCTGTCTGTCTGTCTGTCTGTCTGTCTGTCTGTCTGGCTGTCGGTCTGTCTGTCTGTCTGTCTGTCTCCACTAGGGTTGCGTGATCTACCCGTCGTCTCCATAGGTCAGGATTCTTTTATTCGTGTCGTGGGAGAGAGTTTGGAGATAACCTGTCTCACAACCAACCCCGATCACAGAGTCTCTGTTACCTGGACACACACGCACCTACAGGTAGACACACACCTGGAGACATAGACAATTACAGGTAGACACACACCTGGACACACACACACACAAACATACGCCTACAGGTACACACACACAGAAAGACACAAACACACATACCTCATTAAGGTATAAACACGCAACCACACACACACACACAAACATACGCCTACAGGTACACGCGCACACACACACACACACACACACACACACACACACACACACACACACCTACACCCACACACGCACGCCTCCTGAATGAGGTGGTGAGCTGATACTGTGCGTGCAGGGGCTGGCCCTGACGGAGGGACAGGAGTATAAGGACAAGACGTTCTACAAGAACCTCACGCTCACACTGCCCGCGGTCCAGGGGCGGCACGGCGGTCGCTACACCTGCACGGCCAAAAACCAGGCTGGCGTCGCCACGGCAACCGCCAACCTGACTGTCGTCGGTGAGACACAGTCACTTTATGTATAATTCAAATATGTATATTTTTTATAGGTCACGTTTGATATATTTGTGGTCTGTGGTTCCTCCCAGATGCTCCTTACCTGAGGGTCTACCTCCTGCCTGTTCGGCAGGCTAACGTTAGCACCGCGCAGATGACTGTGAGGCTGGTGGTGGATGCTAGCGCTAACTCGACCTTTAGCCCCAGCGGGGCTAACGGTAGCGCGGGGGCGGCGCCTAGCGTGGTGGAGGTGTGGGAGGGGCGGGACGTGAGGCTGGCCTTCCTGACGGAGGCGTACCCTCCACTGCGGCACCGTCAGTGGGACACACCCTGGCTGAATAACACCTCGCTCCAGGAGAGCACCATCAGCCAGCCCGACAGGTGAGAGCCGCTTTCCACCAGAACACAGCACCTCATACTGCCACAGTGTGGGTCTGTTCAGCACCTCCTACTGTAACAGTGTTGGTCTGTTCAGCACCTCCTACTGTAACAGTGTGGGTCTGGTCAGCACCTCCTACTGTAACAGTGTGGGTCTGTTCAGCACCTCCTACTGTAACAGTGTGGGTCTGTTCAGCGCCTCCTACTGCCACAGTGTTGTTCTGTTCAACACCTCCTACTGCCACAGTGTTGATCTGGTCAGCACCTCCTACTGCCACAGTGTGGGTCTGGTCAGCACCTCCTACTGTAACAGTGTGGGTCTGGTCAGCACCTCCTACTGTAACAGTGTTGGTCTGGTCAACACCTCCTACTGTAACAGTGTTGGTCTGTTCAGCACCTCCTACTGTAACAGTGTTGGTCTTGCCAGCACCTCCTACTGTATCAGTGTTGGTCTGTTCAGCACCTCCTACTGCCACAGTGTTGGTCTGTTCAGCACCTCCTACTGTAACAGTGTGGGTCTGGTCAGCACCTCCTACTGTAACAGTGTTGGTCTGGTCAGCGCCTCCTACTGCAACAGTGTGGGTCTGTTCAGCACCTCCTACTGTAACAGTGTGGGTCTGTTCAGCGCCTCCTACTGTAACAGTGTTGGTCTGGTCAGCACCTCCTACTGTAACAGTGTGGGTCTGGTCAGCACCTCCTACTGTAACAGTGTTGGTCTGTTCTCTGGTCAGCCTGTGGTGTGAGGATGTGTGACTCAACAGTGATAATGTTGAGTCAGATAGTGATATTGTTAAATGCTTAGATAGTAAGAATGTTTAGTCAGATAATGATAATGTTTAGTCAGACGGTGATAATGTTTGACAGTGATTTCGATATTGATAATGTTAAGTCGGATAGTGATAATGTTTAATTTGTTATATGTTCGATGGTGATAATGTTTAGTCAGATAGTGATAATGTTTAGATAGTGATGATGTTTGTTTTGGGTGTCTCTTGTAGGTTGGAATCGTGGCTGCTTCTGAGAAAGGTTAGATTTGAGGACCGGGGGAAATACACATTCTGCTTCTCTTCTCTGGTTTCCAGTGGCAACCGTACCATCGATCTCCGGGTTTACAGTAAGACCGCCCCCTGCTGGCCACACCCTGATGATGAGGCTTGAAAAATGACATCATGATTCTCATTGGCTGGTATGTTTCAGGATCCCCTACCGCGGTGATCAAACCGAACGGGAATCAAACTCTCGTCTGCTCCAGCTCAGGATATCCTCTGCCCGAACTCCACTGGTACAGATGTCCTTGGATCTCCGACACGTATGTATAATTACCACTAATTACGTAGTGACCAGCTGATACTTACTTACCACACTTACCAAATTTAGTCCAACAGACATATTTTATGGTGCCTGTTGATCATTTCATTTTAATTAATAATAAGAATATTATAAATGTGGTATAAAGTAAGGATCTCATTGTTTGTTTATTCATTATTTATATTCATTATGCTAGCGGTTGATACTCATATCCATTGAACGGATGATAATTTGATCTGATCTTGTTGCATGGCAGCTGTGGGGATCATCCCACATATCAGCTGTCAGAGGCCGACCAATCAGGAGAGACCAAGGAGCTGAATGGGGAAGTTCACAGGGAGCTGGCCTTGACGTTCAACGGTGATAATGTGACAGTGGAGTGCGTGGCCAGAAGCAAAATGGGCGAGTCTCGTGTCCAGTACTACGTCCCTGGTAAGGCCCTGGTACAATACTGTATAAAGCAATTCTATAATACCACTGTAAAGTATCTTCTGCTTTAAACAGTGACTATGATACTGCTGTATACAGTAACTATATAATACTACTGTAAAAAGTAACTATATAATGCTACTTTAAACAGTAACTATAATAATACTGTAAACAGTAACTATGATACTACTGTATTCTATTTACTATTACTTTAAACTGTAACTATAATGCTACTTTAAATAGTAACTATAATAATAGTGTATACAGTTACTATATAATGCTAATGTAAACAGTAACTATGATACTACTGTATACTATATACTATTACTTTAAACTGTAACTATAATACTACTGTATACAGTAACAATACTAATACTGTATATACTGTAACTCTATAATACTACTGTACACAATAACTATGATACTACTGTATACTATATACTATTACTTTAAACAGTAACTATAATACTACTGTATACAGTAACAATACTAATACTGGATATACTGTAACTCTATAATACTACTGTACACAATAACTATGATACTACTGTATACTATATACTATTACTTTTTCAGTAACTATAATAATACTATGTACAGTAACTATACTAATACTGTAAATACAGTAACTCTATAATACTACTGTAGACAGTAACTATGATACTACTGTATACTATATAATACCACCTTAAACAGTTACTATAATATTACTGTATACATATAATACGACTGTACACAGTTAGTATAATACTACTGTATACAGTAACTCTTTAATACTACTGTACACAGTAACAGACGTTACATATATATAAGATATGAGAGACATTTAGATGAGATATAAAATGTTTTTTCCTCTCACACAGTTTTGACCCTCCCTTCAAAGCAAGACCGTCCACCTCCCTTCTTCAACTCTATTCTGATTGGGTCCTCCAGTGCCGCTGTGCTTCTCCTCCTCCTCCTATTGGCTCTCCTCTACAAGTACAAACAGGTGAAGGAACACCTGCCGTGTAACGCCCTCTGACCTCCCCCTCCCCGATGACCCTGCCAACCCTCTGACCCCTGATGGTTCTCCTGCCCAGAAACCTCGCTATGAGATCCGCTGGAAGATCATTGACGTTAACCAGGGCAACGAGTACACCTTCATCGACCCCACCCAGCTGCCCTACAACGACATGAAGTGGGAGTTCCCCAGAGAGCAGCTACAGCTGGGTACAGCCTCACATCAGTACAGCTTTACACCGCACCTGGTACCGTTACATACAACACCTGGTACCACAACACCTGGTACCGTTACATACAACACCTGGTACCACAACACCTGGTACCGTTACATACAACACCTGGTACCACAACACCTGGTACCGTTACATACAACCCCTGGTACCACAACCCCTGGTACCACAACACCTGGTACCGTTACATACAACACCTGGTACCACAACCCCTGGTACCACAACACCTGGTACCTTTACATACAACACCTGGTACCACAACACCTGGTACCACAACACCTGGTACCGTTACATACAACACCTGGTACCACAACCCCTGGTACCACAACACCTGGTACCACGACCCCTGGTACCACGACCCCTGGTACCACAACACCTGGTACCACAACCCCTGGTACCACAACACCTGGTACCACAACACCTGGTACCTTTACATACAACACCTGGTACCACAACACCTGGTACCACAACACCTGGTACCGTTACATACAACACCTGGTACCACAACCCCTGGTACCACAACACCTGGTACCACGACCCCTTGTACCACGACCCCTGGTACCACAACACCTGGTACCACAACCCCTGGTACCACAACCCCTGGTACCACAACACCTGGTACCTTTACATACAACACCTGGTACCACAACACCTGGTACCGTTACATACAACACCTGGTACCACAACCCCTGGTACCACAACACCTGGTACCACAACCCCTGGTACCATGACCCCTGGTACCACAACACCTGGTACCACACATAGAACACCTGGTGCCACAACGCCTGGTACCACAACACCTGGTACCGTTACATACAACACCTGGTAACACAACACCTGGTACAACACATAAAACACCTGGTACCACTTCACAATCAATAGAGCTACACGCAATACACAACATCTATATAAACATATATATCTCTTCAGTTATATACATGTATGTTACATGTATATATGTAGACGTGTGTGTGTGTGTGTGTGTGTGTGTGTGTGTGTGTGTGTGTGTGTGTGTGTGTGTGTGTGTGTGTGTGTGTGTGTGTGTGTGTGTGTGTGTGTGTGTGTGTGTGTGTGTGTGTGTGTGTAGGCCTGGTGGTGGGGGCGGGGGCCTTTGGGAAAGTGGTGGAGGCCACAGCCTACGGATTGGGGGAGGAGGACAGCATCAAGAAAGTAGCGGTCAAGATGCTGAAACGTGAGTCTCTCTCTCTCTCTCTCTCTCTCTCTCTCTCTCTCTCTCTCTCTCTCTCTCTCTCTCTCCCTCTCTCTCTCTCTCTCTCTCTCTCTCTCTCTCTCTCTCTCTCTCTCTCTCTCTCTCTCTCTCTCTCTCTCTCTCTCTCTGTCTCCTTCTCTCTCTCTCTCTCTCTCTCTCTCTCTCTCTGTCTCCTCTCTCTCTCTCTCTCTCTCTCTCTCTCTCTCTCTCTCTCTCTCTCTCTCTCTCTTTCTCTGTCATATATGTGTCTGTCACGTGTATGTGTGTGAATATATAATGTTTGTATGTGTGTGTTGTGTCTGGCTGTGTCTGTAACAGCCAGCGCTCATTCAGAGGAAAGTGAGGCTCTGATGTCAGAATTGAAGATTCTAAGCCACCTTGGTTACCATGACAACATCGTCAACCTGCTGGGCGCCTGCACCCGCGGAGGTAACATCCCAAAATACATATATATGACATCATACATGTGTATATATAATATGTAACATCATACATAATGTATATCTATGACATCATACATATGTAGTATGACATCATACATGTGTATGTATATAACATCATACATATGTATATCTATGACATCATACATATATATGACATCATACATATATATAACATCATACATGTGTATATATATGACATCATACATATATATGACATCATACATATGTATATTTATGACATCATATGTGTATATGACATCATACACATATTTACATTTACATTTTGGGCATTTAGCAGACGCTTTTATCCAAAGCGATCAACAAAAAGTACATTTGTACATTTGATGATGTCATTTATATGTTTGAGGTCATAGATATATTACTGCCTATTATACTACTTCAAACATTGTAGATATATGATATACATATACGTATACGTTTGTGTGTTTTTATGCAGCATGGGATAAAGTAACTCTTATGTACCTCCTATATCCTACCTCCTGTATCCTCCCTCCTGTAGGTCCCATGCTGATGATCACAGAGTACTGTTACAACGGGGACCTCCTCAACTTTTTGCGTGGGCGGGCGTCCATCTCAGCCGAAGAGGGGTATAAAAACATGGAGGGTAGCAGTCGCAGGTAACTCCAGTCCCTACCCTCTAACTCTACCCTCTCTAACCGCTCACTCCTGTCTCTGAATCCTAACGTGTGTGTGTGTGTGTGTGTGTGTGTGTCTGTGTGTGTGTGTGTGTGTGTGTGTGTGTGTGTGTGTGTGTGTGTGTGTGTGTGTGTGTGTGTGTGTGTGTGTGTGTGTGTGTGTGTGTGTGTGTGTTGGTGTTTAACAGTGACAGTGGAATCTCATGTTCTGAATACCAGGAAATGCAGCAAGGTAACCATCCTCACGGCCCACACACTCTCCAAGGTAGCACACACACCGAAACACACACATACACACACACACACACACACACACACACACACACACACACACACACACACACACACACACACACACACTCACACTCACACTCACACTCACACTCACACTCACACACACACACACACACACACACACACACACACACACACACACCGAAACACACACACACACACACACACACACACACACACACACACACACACACACACACACACACACACACACACACACACACACACACACACACACACACACACTCACACGGACTTCAGGTATGACACACACGCAAACTTTCTGGTCAATTAAAGTAAGAACTGTTACAGTGTAGTTACAAGTAAGTAATGCTAGTGTATTTACACATGAAGTACAGTTACAGTGAAATTATACAAGTAAGTAAGGCCACAGTGAGACATTACAATAGGGAGACATTAATTAACAATTCATTAACATTAGTTAAATTCCTAATAAGCAATTAAAAAGCATTTCATTCAAAGTAAACTGATGGTCTAGTAATCATTTACTATGGTGCTCATGTAATTTAAGGTATTGTTACATTGAGTTGCAGAGGTTGAGGAGACCAACATTGAACCACATGTGTGTACCTCTTACCTGTCAGGTGAGGAGGACGGTAGATTCAGTCTCCTGGATCTCTTCCAGTACTCCTACCAGGTGGCCCAAGGGATGGACTTCCTGTCATCAAGGAATGTAAGACACACACACACACACACACACACACACACACACACACACACACACACACACACACACACGCACACACGCACACACCACACACATTCTCTCAAACACACACACACACACACACACACACACACACACACACACACACACACACACACACACACACACACACACACACACACACACACACAACTTTATCTCCATCTGACCGGCTGTCTGTCCGTCTGTCTGTCTGTCTGTCCGTGTGAAGTGTATCCACAGAGACGTTGCTGCCAGGAACGTGCTGCTGACTGAGTTCCGCGTGGCCAAGATCTGTGACTTTGGTCTGGCCCGCGACATCACAGACGACGACAACTACATTATCAAGGGGAATGTGGGTCACATGCACGTCCACTCTCATCTCTTCTTCCGACTTCACCTGTACTCACTAACCGTACTCTCTTATTAAGGCCCAATCCCATTTCTACCCCTTACGCCTTCCCCTTACCCCTTCTCCTTACCCCTTCCCCTTACCCCTTCAAAACAAGGGGGAGGGGTAAAGGGAAGGGGTAAGGGGTAGAAATGGGATTGGGCCTTAATCTCCAATCTAATATCACTTAGTCCTACTAATCCTAATTTGGCATCTAATCGAAACAAATCGAATCCCATCTAATCAAATCTTTAATCGAATAGAATCTAACATATATTCTTTAATCAAATAACATTTGATCTTATCCTTGATCTAATATAATATAATGCAATATCTTATCTCATACCCTTTTGTCAAATCTCTAATTGTATTCTATCTCAATGTATCTCTGATCAAATCCCATCTAATTTATAATAGAAGCCCATCCAATCAAACTCTAATTTTATTGGATTTTGATCTGATATCCAATCTAATTGCTTTGTATCTAATAAACGGTTTTATGTAATCCCGTCTAATCTACCGTCTAACGTAATCCAATCTAATCTAATCTGGAGAGCGCTGCTGGCTGCAGGGACCACATTGTTTCGTCGGCTCTTTCAACCAACTAAAGTAGCCTTTGGTTCTGACAGCGTGTTTCTCTCTGGATGTTTGGTGTTCCCAACAGGCCCGGCTGCCAGTGAAGTGGATGTCTCCAGAGAGCATCTTCCAGTGTGTTTACACCACGCAGAGCGACGTCTGGTCCTACGGAGTTCTGCTGTGGGAGATCTTCTCTCTGGGTACTGTCATCCATCCATCTATCTAACCAACCAACTCATTTCTATTTATAAAATCTGGGTACTACTAGTAACATAGTTCATATAATATGTACTTGTACTGAAGCATAACCTCTTTATCTATAACCTCAGGTCTGTATCTATACATCATGTCTTTATCCATAACCTCATGTCTCTTTAACCTCATATCTCTATAACCTCGTATCTTTATCTATAACCTCATATCTCTGTAACCTCATATCTCTCTAACCTCATATCTCTAGAACCTCATATCTTTCACTAGAACCTCATATCTCTAAAACCTCATATCCCTAGAACCTCATATCCCTAGAACCTCATATCTCTAAAACCTCCTATCTCTTTAACCTCATTTCTTTAGTTAGAATCTCATCTCTTAACCTCATATCCCTAGAACCTCATATCTTTCTCTAGAACCTCATTTCTCTAAAACCTCATATCCCTAGAACCTCATATCTCTAAAACCTCATATCCCTAGAACCTCATATCTTTCTCTAGAACCTCATATCTCTAAAACCTCCTATCTCTTTAACCTCATTTCTTTAGTTAGAATCTCATCTCTTAACCTCATATCTCTAGAACCTCATATCTTTATCTAGAACTTTCTCAAGAACCTCATAACTTGAAAACCTCCTATCTTTATCTCAAACCTCATTTCTCTCAAACCTCATATCTCCATCTCCTCACCATGGGGGTCGTGTTGTCAAGTCCCGACTGTGTCTCCGTCTGTGCAGGTCAGAGTCCGTACCCCAACGTGGTCGTGGACGCTCACTTCTACAAGATGATCAAAGCCGGCCGGCACATGTCCAAGCCTGACTTCGCCACTGCAGAGATGTAAAGAACTTTTTATCTTAATATTGTTCAATTAACTATGAATAATAATTATAGATCTGTTCTTCTGCTGAAGATCCAATAATCCTAATGTTCCTCTGGAGAGGTTTCCCAGAGATTGTCTGGATCTAACCAATGAGCTGCGACCCCTCCTCTCTCCTCTCCAGATACCAGCTGATGATTGGCTGTTGGAATTTAGAGCCCACCCACAGACCAACATTCACTGAGATTGGCCAGTTGATTAAGAACCTCCTCTCCACCAATGAGGCACAGACGCATCAAAATGACCCGGTAAGAGAGAAAACCAAGAGGATTAATCATGCAGATGACAAATAATAGAAATGTCATTAATTTACTCATTTATATCCCTTAGCATTCAGACCTGAAAACTTAACTCATGTTGTGTCCCTTAGCGTTCAGACCTGGACACTTAACTCTGATGTGTCCCTTAACACTTAACTCTGATGCGTCCCTTAGCGTTCAGACCTGGACAGAGAGCAGGGTGTTAGGACAGCCGACCAAAGGCTCAAATCAGAGACTGAAGACGGCCCTCTACAAGGTAAGGGCTTGGTGAAACAGCTTCCGCAAGAGACTCAGGACTCCCTGGTCCACAGTTCACCTGGTCTCAGTTTAGGCCCAATCCCATTTCTTACCCCTTCCCCTTACCCCTCTCCCTTGTTTTGAAGGGGTAAGGGGAAGGGGTAAGGGGAAGAAATGGGATTGGGCCTAAGGCCCAATCCCATTTCTTCCCCTTCCCCTTACCCCCCCCCCCCCCCTTGTTTTGAAGGGGGACGGGGAAGGGGTAAGGGGAAGGGGTAAGGGGTAGAAATGGGATTGGGCCATAGCCTCCTCCCTACCCCCCCACCGCCCCTCCACCTCCCTCACCCTCCTAACACCCCTCTCACGCACTTGTTGAATGTTGTAACTCCTGGCACAAAAATAGTACTTAGCATGGTGTAGCATTTTACCCCAGCTATCTTTGTGTTATACGGAGAATGGGTTCACCTAGCATCTGTAAGGCAGTTGGTTCTACGTACCTTGCTGTACCAAAAGCGATATGTTGTTGTTTCTCTTTCTTCTGATAAATGTACTTTCGCTTTGGATAAAAGCATCTGCTAAATGCCCTAAATGTAAATGTTAATGTAATGGAATAATAGAATAAGATATGTATAGTAATAACTTTGTATCTATAATAATTATTCTTACAATAATATATAAACAGTATATTGCTAAAAATGGTCCTCTTGTAGTGTCCTTCCCAATGTCATCGTCTAGTGACCTCTTCTTGTTTCCTTTCCTAGTTTTCTCTCCTAGTGACCTCTCCTTGTTTCCTCTCCTAGACGTCTTTGAGGAGGCGGATCCTCTTTTGAGGACGAAGATGAGGAAGAACGTGTACCACTAATATGAAATTAATATATGATATGTATAAATGTGTTCTTATGCTACATATTATATATGATATATATTAACAGATCTGTTAATATACTATATATTACATAATATATAGTACATGATATAGTATACTTTATAACAGATACTATATGACAATGTCTGTTAATATAATGTATTATGTATAATACATGATATAGTATATGATATACTTCTAAAAACTATTTTATACATACAATATCACCATGTCTGCTGAGAGAAACATTGTATACACTATATAATTATAATATATATTATACATAATATAGTCGACTATACTACAGTATAAACCATGTAACATCTTGCATACATTGCAATTATTTGGCATTATGACATAATACTACTAGTATGTCATCTTTATTATATAGTAAAAACTTTTTTATTATTTAGGTAACATTCTGCATTATTCTGCTTGATTATTTTAATGTTTTTTTAGATGTTTTTTTAGAATTATAAGGTGATTTTGTGTTCAAATCATGATGAGAACATTATTTTAAATTGTCAATTTCTTAAATTAACTGATGATTATATTTACTTTAATTGATTTGAAAGAATAGGAAATGTTAACTAAAAATAGAAAATCTATCTCTCTTTAACGATTACGATGACGATGTGGACAGGGCCTAACTGTAACTGAAGGGATGTGGGCGGGACCTAACACTTACGGTGTAGAGATGTGGGCGGGACCTAACGTTACAGTTTTGGGTTGTAGGCGGGGCCTAACTCTTAATGTGGAGAGATGTAGGAGGGGCCTAACTCTTACTGTGTAGAGATGTGGGCGGGACCTAGCTCTTACTGTGTGTGGTTGTGGGCAGTGCCGAACTACTCTGTGCGTTTTAAATATGAATACTTATAAAAGTATTTTCATTGAAATTATTAAATAATGTTGCCAAGTTTTTATTAAACATTTAAAATCCATACTAGACCAAGTGGGTCTAAGGTAAAGTGTCAGAACTGGGTCTAGGGTAAAGCATCATTACTGTCTAGGGTGGTATCATTACTGTGACTAGAGTACACTATCAGTACTGGGTCTATGGCAGAGGTTCTCAACCACCGGGCCGCGGACCAATACCGGGCTGCTAAGGCCACAGGGCCACAGAGATTAAGAAATCAAGCATTATTTTTATACGCTTATTGCATACTTGAAAACTGCTAACAGATGATGAATAAGCTCATCTTAAATTTTTTATTGCATTGATGTTTCAGTGTATCATAGTCGTGTTGTTTGACTATTATACTGTTACTGTCTATTAATAAAATTGTGTTTATATTCTTAATAATGGTTGTACAGTATCTGTGTTTATTTGATTAGATGAGGCAGGTATATAATGGTTTGTTTCCTGGTCGGGCCTGAAACATACTGAATGTAAAATATGCATACTGGGCCTCAGTAATAAAAATAAAAGTATCAGTGCTGGGTGTAGCGCAGTATATGACCCGGGAAGAGAGAAAACCAAGAGGATTAATCATACAGATGACAAATAATAGAAATTTCATTAATTTACTCATTTATATCCCTTAGCATTCAGACCTGAAAACTTAACTCATGTTGTGTCCCTTAGCGTTCAGACCTGGACACTTAACTCTGATGTGTCCCTTAACACTTAACTCTGATGCGTCCCTCAGAGTTCAGGCCTGGACAGAGAGCAGGGTGTTAGGACAGCCGACCAAAGGCTCAAATCAGAGACTGAAGACGGCCTTGGTGAAAGGTAAGGGCTTGGTGAAACAGCTTCCCCAAGAGACTCAGGACTCGTAACAGAACAGAAGTAACAGAAACCGCCTGGAGAGTACGGCCAGAGTTTGCTCTAAAATAATTGGACTGTCAATAAGAACTCTCTCCTCCATCCACGACCAGCAAACACTCCGGTTAGCCAAAAGAATTATGCAGGACCCCTCACACGCTCTACACCCCGCCTTTGAGTGGCTCCCCTCAGGGCGCCGACTACGCTGCCTCGGCTGTAGGACACAGAGGAGAAAAGCAACCTTTGTTCCCAAGGCTGTTCACCTCCTCAACTCCTCCTAAACCCCCCACCCGGGCTTGTGCCCTCCCCACATGGACTGGTGAAGCCGTTTTTGTTTTTGTTTGTTTTTGTTTGGACATGGCCCTGTCCTTTGTAATGCTGCTGCTATGTGCCCTCAATTGCCCCCTGGGGACAAATAAAGTTTTTTTGAATTTGAATTTGTATCAGTACTTGGTGTCAGTTCTAGCGGAGTGTAGTCAGTAGGCTGTAAGGTTACAGGTTGATCCTGGTGACCTTTGAGCTATAGAGTGAAAGACATATCTCTTCTGTTTTGGACTTGAGACGCTGATTAAAGCCTTATAGCCATGTGAGTTTGGCTCATTAGCTGTTTTATCTCTCTAAGTCTTAAGGAAGCGTTCCACTAATACACCTGAATGTCCTGGAGACCACAGAGGAAGGTAAACGGACCACATCCGAGGAAACATCTAAGCAGCTGAAGGGATCGTACTTTATAGGTTCCTCTGTGAGTAATTAAAGACTTATCCCTAATTCAACTTTAAATCACTTAAATATAAAGTGAGAAATGTATTCAATCATACATTAATTATCCTTCAAGAGATTAACGTAGTGGTGATCAGAGTCCTGTTCTACTCTGGGGCTAGTTGGTATAGTAACGTTCTATCCTGGGATGAGGTCCTTATAGTTATTTTAATGCTGGGGTTAGGTGGTAATATTAATGTGTATGCTGGGGTTAGGTGGTGACGCTCTGTCCTGGGTTTAGGGCAGCACCATGAGGAGGAGATCGGGGTCGGAGGTTCTCCTGTTCCTCTTGTGTTTTCTTCTCCTCCTCCTGTGTGTTGGACTCCTGGCGGTGTCCTGGCTCAGCCTGCGACCGGATGGTAGGAGCAAATCACCCATTAAATCACTAAATACTAATCAGATATAACCAGAAATAACTCATATAATTGACCAAATATAACTCGATACAACCAAAAATAACTCACATAGAAATATGACTCATAATACAACTAAACATAACTCATGATCAATATAAATAAGCATAACTTGTATCTAAAACAACCAAATATTACTTATTTATTACAACTAAATAGACCTGGTGAATAGAATGATGACGAGGAAGGTTTCTCCCTGGTGGTCTTCAGATAGATCGCCGTTGGAGGGTCGCTTGACGATCACAGAAGGAGTCATCTTCACTGACGACTTGAAGAACTCCTCTAGTCTTCAGTTTAAGGCCCTGGCCTTTGACATCCAGCTCCTGGTAACTACTCCAACTCCAACTCCAACACGCTGCAGACAAGCCTCAATGTAGCTCCGCTTCTTCTGTACAGTAGTCTGTTTGTAGTCACTAATTCTTGGTGTTGGTTGGGTTCAGGGACACACTGAGATTGTATTTCGGTTCCTAAGGTGAAAATGTTAAAGTATCCCTGCACTACAACACTCAAAAACGCAATCTCAAACACCTCATACCCATAGATGTTCTGCTGTCTCAGACTGCAGTATCAAGGTCCACATGACTAGGACTGACACATCAGCTCTGTTTGAGCAGTTTTCTCTCTTATGTGAAATACATCTCATATAACACCAGACCTCTGACCCCACTGACCTGTGAACCTGCAGGTGTCAGACGCCTTGTGGAGAAACGGAGACTACGCATCCTGCCAGGTCACGACCTTCAGGTCAGCTTCATGTTTACACCTGATATAATATCATCATTGTAATGTCATTAGAATAATATCATTATTATAACATAACATATCGACATATCAATATTTGGGGTATCAGTAATGTATCAATAGAGTATCAATAGAGTATCAGTATAGTATCAGAATGTAGGGTATCAGTAGAGTATCAATAGAGTATTAGTATGTAGAGTATCAATAGAGTATCAGTATAGTATCAATAGAGTATTAGTATGTAGGGTGTCAGTAGAGTATTAATAGAGTATCAGTATAGTATCAATAGAGTATCAGTGTGTAGGGTGTCAGTAGAGTATCAATAGAGTATCAGTATAGTATCAATAGAGTATCAGTGTGTAGGGTGTCAGTAGAGTATCAATAGAGTATCAGTATAGTATCAATAGAGTATCAGTGTGTAGGGTATCAGTAGAGTATCAATAGAGCATCAGTATAGTATCAATAGAGTATCAGTATGTAGGGTGTCAGTAGAGTATCAATAGAGTATCAGTATAGTATCAATAGAGTATCAGTATGTAGGGTGTCAGTAGAGTATCAATAGAGTATCAGTATAGTATCAATAGAGTATCAGTATGTAGGGTGTCAGTAGAGTATCAATAGAGTATCAGTATAGTATCAATAGAGTATCAGTATGTAGGGTGTCAGTAGAGTATCAATAGAGTATCAGTATAGTATCAATAGAGTATCAGTATGTAGGGTGTCAGTAGAGTATCAATAGAGTATCAGTATAGTATCAATAGAGTATCAGTGTGTAGGGTACCAGTAGAGTATCAATAGAGTATCAGTATAGTATCAATAGAGTATCAGTGTGTAGGGTACCAGTAGAGTATCAATAGAGTATCAGTATAGTATCAGTGTGTAGGGTATCAGTAGAGTATCAATAGAGTATCAGTATGAAGGGTCTCAGAAGGGTGTGTGATGTCATGGATGTCCAGCAGGGGGAGTGTCTTGGTGACCTTTGACCTTTGGTTCCATGGACCTGTCACAGCCCAGCAGGTGCAGCAGGAGCTGAGGGCGGGGCTTCAGAGCCCTGGCCCTATGGTGATTGACAGCAGCAGCATCCAAATTACAGGTAGACACATTATCCAAACCAGCAGCCAACCAAAACACGTCAATCTACATCACAGTGTTCTGGAAGTAGTGTGATGGATGTTTTATTACATTCAATAATATTATTTTAGTTTGCCATGATATTATCTAGGTATATTAGAGTGTCGACATTTACCATGTGTATTATGTTGTGGTGGAGGCTACAATGTCCAACCAAACTATCTGGGGGTGGCAGTTCAATTCCACTGTTTTTACATTGATACATGAACCATAGTTGAGGGTGCTGCTGATAACAGACGGGTTAGGGTTATGGGTAAGGGTTGGTTTACGGGGTTAAGGTGAAGGGTAAGGGTTACTTTAGGGCTGCTGCTGATGAAACACATCGTCCTCAGAGAGAGAAGAGGAGACCACAGCTCTGCCTACGCCAGGAAGCAGTTCAACAACGGCTGGTGAGCATCTTTATAGCCTATAATATAATTAATTGTTCTCATTTTAATGCTCTTATCAACATGGAGAAGTGCATCGGCTTGCCTTGTGCAAATGTTTTTTTCGGCATGACACGTACATTGGCATATACTGATCAAAACAGCACGATACAAAAAAAAAGCCTATTGTGCAATTAAACGATGAACATACAAACATATTAACCCTTTTTTTCTTTTTTTTTAATGAATAAATAAATTGCGTTAATCGCGCGCTAATTTTTTTTTACGCCGTTAAAATTAGTTTGCGTTACCACCGTTAATAACACGTTTAACTGACAGCACTAATCATTACCTAATGAAATGGCATAAAACTATAACATATAACATATAACTATATGTATCTCCACATGAATTAACATATAAAATATATTAAACAATGTGGAGGTACGTATATGTATAAAATATATATATATAGCCATGTAATGTGCATGTGGTACCTGATGGGGGCGATGTTTCCTCAGCGTGGGGGTGCCCCTCCGCCCAGAGGGCCTGTGGAGATCTGGCCCTCTGTGTCCCAGATGTCTTATTTTGCGATGGACTGCAGAACTGTCCCAATGGCTTTGATGAAGAGCAAGAAGTCTGCGGTAAAACAGGGTTAGGGGGTTGTGTTAGTGTTAGGGGGTCTGGTTGTTATTAGGGGGTTGTGTTAGGGTTAAGAGGGTTGGGAGATGGTTAGAGTTTGAGGGGTTGGATTATGGTTGGGGTAATATAGCCAATATTTGGTTTGGGTTAGGTTAGCATGAGGGATGGGTTATTATAGATATATTGTCAATGCTAGATTAGCTTCAATGCTCAACTCCATAGGAAAAAATTAATAGAACGTAGACTGAAAGCTGATCATGTCATTCGAACATGACGATGAAATCACAGGATAGTTGCTTGTCTCCACAGCAACAGCATGTGATGGACAGTTTCTCCTGACGGGATCAACTGGATCCTTCCACGCGGAGTCGTACGATAGCAATACTCAGTGCCGCTGGGTTATACGGTACCTGCTGGCTCTCTACTGTCTCTCTACTGTCTCTCTCCTGTCTCTCTCCTGTCTCTCTACTGTCCCTACTGAATCTCTACTGACTCTACTGTCATCTACTGTCTCTCCACTGTCTCTCTACTGACTCTACAGTTATCTGTTGTCTCTCTACTGTCCCTACTGAATCTCTACTGACTCTACTGTTATCTACTGTATCTCCACTGTCTCTCTACTGACTCTACAGTTACCTGTTGTCTCTCTACTGTCACTTTACTGGCTCTATTGGCTCTCTCAGCTGAATCGTTCCATTTCTCTGCACATATAATGTCTGTACTTTCTTAAATGTCTCTACTATTTGTACCGTATCTTCAATCGCTACTGCCTCTCCACTGAACCTCCACCATCTACTGTCTCTAGTGTCTCTACTATCTCTACTATACTGTTTCTCTGCTGTGTCTCTCTTTCTGTGTGTACAGTGCGTTGGTGTTAATAGCAGGAGAATGTCCCTCATCATGGTTCTTCTGCCGATGTGTTTAGGGTAGAGAAGGGCTTGTCCGTAGAGATCAGCTTCCAGGGGTTTGAGACTGAAGAGGAAACCGACGCACTGAGTCTCTATGAGGGCGTCGGGACAGAAAAGCGTCTTGTATGTAAGTACAGTCACAGAAGTATGGAAGTATTTTCAAAAATGCATTGAGCTACGGTCTACCTACAGTCTATTGTCATTCATCTACTTTCGGTGTTCTGCTGTTTATTGTCGACTTCTGTCTACCCCCAACGTTTTTCACTCTTCTTATTTGGGTCAAAGATGTGCATTTACAGTAATAATCTGGACGTTTATTACTTTAAAGGACGATTTTTTTGTTAATTAACTATCTATTTCCGATGGTATTTGAGCATCAATATCGATATAGATATATAGATTTGTAGATATATAGATAAAACATCTTATTGTCAATCCCAGCTGTGCTGTCAGGCTCCGCCCCCCCAGGAAATGTGTGGCTTCTTCAGGACCAATCAACTGTTCTGTTTACTTCTGATGAGTACAACAACCTGCCAGGGTTCAGAGCCACATACAAGGCTGCCGACACCTCCAACCTCAGCGGTAAGGTCATCATACTTGAAGGGGACATATTATACCACCAGGTGCGAGTGTGATTAGCCGTTACAAACTGCTTCTGGCATCACAGGTGGGCATGTACACCTATATATATTAAATAACATAACATAACAACATATAATATAACAATATATTCTAATATAATATTACCTCATCTAATACAAGCTTATGTAATATAAAATAACATAATATAATATAATGTAACCTAATCTTACATGAACTATGCATCATTTATAACTTTCATATATCATTTTCTCCAGATGAGCAGAAGCTCACCTGTTCCTTTGAGCAAGGCATGTGTTTCTGGAGGCAGAACCCAGCAGAGGGCAACTCCTGGATTCGAACCAGCGGCCAAACCTTCCCCCCCCTGACTGGGCCCAGCTCCGACCACACCCTTGGCAACTACTCAGGTTACTATGGCGACAGCCTAGGTTACCGGATGCTAAGGGGAGGTTATTATGGGAGGCTTGCTATAGGGCAAGCCTCTTGCTAGGGTTGTTTTTGGGTTGGACTGTTTTAACCAATGCCGACAGAGTCTCAGTTTGGACCAATTACAGGTTATTACCTTGTGACGCCAAGGAGTCCGAGCCAATTAGAGAGCAGCTACTACATCTACAGTCTTCCCTTGACTCCGCCCCCTCAACCCATTTGTCTCAAATTCTGGTAAATTATTCTGTAAATTTCGAATTTCGAAATTTGAAATAAATATAAAAATATACATGAATGTTTAATCTAGTTACCATATTTGTTTAGGTACCACATGTTTGGTGAACATGTATATAGGTTGAGGGTGCTACTCAGTGAGCTGCCATCATCTAAACCAAACATTACGGCATCCTCCACTATCGTGTTCCAAAGAGACGGTAACTATGGAGACAACTGGAACCTGGGTCAGGTGACCCTTAACCTAACAACGGAAACCATGGTTAGCACCAGAAAGACTCAGTATTCATTTCACTTCGACACTTTTATAACCATTTATAATAAACTATTTAAAGATTACAGAGTGACTCTATGTCTGACATAATGACATCCTGTCTCACAGAATTACTACCTATACTTCCTGTCTGATAGAATGACTTCCTGTCTGACAAAATGACATCCTGTCTGACAGAATTACTACCAATACCTCCTGTCTGCCAGAACAACGTCCTGTCTGACATAATGACTTCCTGTCTGACATAATTACTACCTATACTTCCTGTCTGTCAGAATGACTTCCTGTCTGACTAATTGACTCCCGGTACTTCCTGTGTATCAGGTCGTGTTCGAGGCGCTGAAGCGAGGCGGTATGAGGAATGACATTGCTCTAGATGACATCATCCTGACCAGCGGCCCCTGTGGAGAGGCCCCGCCTGAACCAACCAACGTCCCTCCACCAACTACACCACCCGTCATCCCTGGTACTCACTAACCCTAACTTACCCTAACTTACCCCTGGTTATTAGTTACCGACCTTAACCCGTTGTTTGTTTTCCTCAGCTGACTGCGGGGGACCCTTTGACCTCTGGGAGCCCAACTCCACCTTCAGCTCTCCGAACTTCCCTCACAGTTACGGGAACAAAGCCAACTGTATGTTAAAACTACAGTAACATCACTAACTGTATGTTAGAACAACAGAAACAAAGCCAACTGTATGTTTAAACTACAGTAACATCACTAACTGTATGTTAGAACAACAGAAACACAACCAACTGTATGTTAAAACTACAGTAACATCACTAACTGTATGTTAAAACTGCTGAAACAAAACCAACTGCTGTTAAAACTACAGTAACATCACTAACTGTATGTTAGAACAGAAACACAACCAACTGTGTTTAAACTACAGTAACATCACTAACTGTATGTTAGAACAACAGAAACAAAGCCAACTGTATGTTAAAACTACAGTAACATCACTAACTGTATGTTAGAACAACAGAAACAAAGCCAACTGTATGTTAAAACTACAGTAACATCACTAACTGTGTGTTAGAACAACAGAAACAAAGCCAACTGTATGTTAAAACTACAGTAACATCACTAACTGTATGTTAGAACAACAGAAACACAACCAACTGTATGTTAAAACTACAAAAACATCCCTAACTGTATGATAAAACTACAATAACATCACTAACTGCATGTTAAAACTACTGCAAAATAGCTAATTATGTTAAAACTACAATAACATTGCTAACTGTGTGTTAAAACTACAGTAACATCACTGTATGTTAAAACTACAGGAACATAACTTACTGTATGTTAAAACTACAGAAACATCAATAACTGTATGTTAAAACTACAGAAACATCACCAACTGTATGTTAAAACTACCGTAACATCAACTGCATCGAAAGTACACGGAAACAAAGCCTATTTATGTCAAAGCGAGGTGGATATATGAGTATAAAAGGGTCATATAGCGCTAACTCCCTTGTTGCTTTGCGGTGGAGGCCTGTGGACGCTCCATGCCAGAGAAGGGTCATATAGCGCTAACTCCCTTGTCGCTTTGCGGTGCAGGCCTGTGGACGCTCCATGCCAGAGAAGGGTCATATAGCGCTAACTCCCTTGTCGCTTTGCGGTGCAGGCCTGTGGACGCTCCATGCCAGAGAAGGATGGAACATCCAACTCCACTTCCTACACTTTGATGTGGAGGCCACCTACGACGTGGTAGAGGTCCGAGATGGGTCGGGGTCGGACTCCAGGCTCCTAGGTCAGGTTTACAACAATCTAAATGAGGATTTATATGATTATGAATGGCTTAATATTGAATTTGTGTTGTGGAATTCACTATTTACTAATACTTTGTTAATGCCTGAAAGTGGCAGTTTTTTCTGCCTTTCTTACAAAGTGCTTCTGAATTTCTTACCAAACAAATAGAAAAGTAAATCCAAAGGCATTAAGAGCGGCAGTGGTTCTCCTCCCAGGAGTCTTTACAGGCACCGGCAGACCCGCCCCCGACCTGGTCTCCACAGCCAATCAGGTGACAGTGAAGTTTGTGACAGACAGCAGCGGAGCGGGTGGAGGGTTCCAAGCCAACTTCACCTCCGGGTTGAACATCGGCTCTCCAGGTTAGAAGTTCCACTAGTTCACAACTAGTTAAACAACTAGTTAAAAAACTAGTTCAACAACATGGTACTAGTTCAGCTCTGGTTTGAACTTCGGCTCTCCAGGTTAGAAGTTCCACTAGTTTACAACTAGTTTAACAACCTGTTACTAGTTCAGCTCTTTAAAAGCTTTTTTTTAACAACGAGATGCAGGCTCTCCATTGTTGTATTGGGTAGGGCTACCCTTTTTAGTAGGCTTTAACCGGTTTATCCATTTATTAAAATCACTATTATTCATCATTACTTAGGTGAGCCTTCCAAGTACATTTACATTTAGGGCATTTAGCAGACGCTTTTATCCAAAGCGACTAACATCGGTTGAAACACCGACGGCAGAGTCAACCATGCTGGTGATCGAACTAGCAACCTTTCGGTTACAAGACAGCTGCTCTACCTCCTGAGCTAAGCCCACCCCCGAGTAGGAGGTTTCAAGTTAAGAACTAGTTAAAAACTAGTAGAACAAGTCGTCCTTCTATCTTACCTGGTTGTTTCCTCTCAGAGCCATGTGAGGAAGGCCAGTACCAGTGTCTCCTAGGCGACTGTATCCATGGTAATGCTCTTTGTGATGGTGTAGTCGACTGCCCTGACGCCTCTGATGAAGCAGACTGCGGTGAGAACAGTTTCTACGTAAAACACGATTCTAGATGAGAATATATTCTAGATTTGATAAAGATTCTAGTACAAGAACCAATATGTACAAACATAGGAGATAGGATTATTATTATTCAACTCATCTGATCCTGGTTCTACTTGTACTTTTCTAGTGCACATGCCAGTGTTTAACACAACAAGGCGTCTTCAAATCCAGGACCAGGACATCAACTACACGGTTTGCTCTCGGGACTGGAGCCAACACCTGTCGGACTTCACCTGCTCCTACTTGGGGCACAGGTATGAACCCCTTGCCTGGACCACTGGTAAGAACCCCTCACTCACCTGGACAACAGGTAGGAACACCTCACTCACCTGGACAACAGGTAGGATGACTCACCTGGACAACAGGTAGGAACCCCTCAATCACCTGGACAACAGGAAGGATGACTCACCTGGACAACAGGTAGGCACACTCACCTGGACAACAGGTAGGAACCCCTCAGTCACCTGGACAACAGGTAGGATGACTCACCTGGACAACAGGTAGGAACACTCACCTGGATAACAGGTAGGAACACTCACCTGGACAACAGGTAGGATGACTCACCTGGACAACAGGTAGGAACCACTCAGTCACCTGGACAACAGGTAGGAACACCTGTTGGAAAGAAGACTTCATAACGGACTGATTCTGTTTGCAGGTCGGGCCAAGCCGTCTCGGTACCAGCAGTGAGGGAGGATTCCCCGTTTGTCAGCATCAACATCAAGCCCAACAAAACACTGGAGCTTAACATGAGGTTCACATGAACAATGACATCACCACAACATGATATAAACCATAACTGCCACCATAATCATAAACATAAGCTTTACCATAGCCTAACATAAAAAAAACAGTAATCATCACATAACATACTGACATTTACCACAACATTAACCTCCTTTCACACCAGGACCATAAAATTACCATCAGGAAATTAACCATAACTAATACTTTATAACTTTATGACTTTTCTGTCTGCTATGTAGTGAAACCTGTGTTGGAGAGGAGGTAATTTCACTGAGATGTGGGAACCAACGTAAGTGAACTGTTCTGTGTTACATTTCATAGTTGTTCACATTAATCAATCTTCAGTGTTCTGAAACTAAACAGAACTCCTGTCTTCAGCTTGTGGTGTTCGTCTGGTACCGACCACAACCCCTCACATACCGTTGGAGACACAGGACACAGCAGACCAACAGGTCGGTCAAGGTAACCGTCCATTACTCCTATTATTATTATTTATCAGCAACCAGGGTTATTCTTTCTTCTCCTATGATCCTCTCCTTGTTTCCTCTTCTTGTCTCATCTACCTCCTTGTCTGTTCCCCTAGTGAATTCTCACTAGGGGAGGACACTAGAAAGGACACTAGTCTTCTCCTAGTGTCCTTTCCTTATGTCCTTCTCAGTTTCCTCTCCTTGTTTCCTTTCCTAGTGACCTCCACTTTTCTATTCTACTACAGTCATCTCCTTGTCTCCTCTGCTAGTGACCTCTAGTTGTCCCTTCTCCTGGTTTCCTCTCCTTGTCTTCTTTCCTAGTGGCCTCATCTTGTGTCCTCAGCTAGTCTCCCCTCCTAGTGCCTTCTCAAAGTGTCCTTTCCTAGTTTCCCCTCCTAGTGCCCTCTCCTAGTGTCCTCTCCTAGTCTTCCCTCCTAGTGTCCTCTCCTTGTGTCCTCTGCTTGATGCTCTGTCCACTCATAGTGTTCCATCATTGTAGTCATATCCTTTCAGAGTCCCCTCCTTCTATCCTCTCCTTGTTTCCTATCCTAGTGTCATCTCCTTGTGTCCTGTCCTAGTGTCCTTTCCTTGGTTCCTCTCCTAGCAAGTGTCAGAGTGGTGGGAGGGGTCGATGCGTTGAAGGGGGCGTGGCCATGGATCGTCTCTCTTCATTGGCGGAACCGGCATGTCTGTGGAGCCACGCTGATCGACCCCCATTGGCTGGTTACCGCAGCTCACTGCGTCTACGGGTAACTAACCAGCCTACTTACTAACTAACCACTAGGAAAACATAGCCTCTAGATCCCTGGACCTTCACTTGATCCCTAGACCTTCACTTGATCCCTGGACCTTCACTTGATCCCTAGACCTTCACTTGATCCCTGGACCTTCACTTGATCCCTAGACCCTCACTTGATCCCTGTACCTATACTTGATCCCTGGACCTTCACTTGATCCCTGGACCTTCGCTTGAGCCCTAGACCTTCACTTGATCCCTAGACCTTCACTTGATCCCTGGACCTTCACTTGATCCCTAGACCTTCACTTGATCCCTAGACCTTCACTTGATCCCTAGACCTCCACTTGATCCCTAGCCTGACATCTGCAGACCAATTCTCAAATGCACATTAGTCTGGAGCCTCTTAGTTCACTTTTGATATCCGAGGGCCTTTATCAGGAGGTGCAGGACAAAACACCAAATACGGAGGCAATCGAACAGACCTGCAACCAATCAGAGCAGCGAAACATGAAACATGTGACATGCAAGCGTCTGCCATCTTGGATGCTCCCATAGGGGGCTCCTGTACAGTCATCATATTAAACCCGCCCAATATCAGGTTAAGGTCTGCTGGAAATCTGTCTCAACGGGCAGGGGGCCGGACGCATATGCCAGAGCAAGAGTCTAACTGCTATTGGCAGTCTTTAGGAATCCTGCCCTAGTTCCGGACTAGGACTCATTCGGGTGGCAACCGGACAAAATAATAGTAACCATCATAGTACATGAGCTACCCTTCATTTTCACTTCCAGGAAGAATATCCACGTGAACCTGTGGAGTGCCGTGCTGGGCCTGCATAGCCAGGGAGATCAGAGCTCCCCTGACGTCCAGCCCAGAGGAGTGGACCAGATCATCATCAATAACCAGTACAACAAACTCACCAAGCAGGCCGATGTCGCCATGATGCACCTCGAGACTCCAGTCAACTTAACTCGTACGTCCCCAGTTAAGCCGAACTTGTAGTGAACCTAACTAGTAGTTCATATAACAAGTAACCATTGTGTATCATTAAGTGTGTTGTTGTTTTGTAAGTTGTGTGTATATCGCGTAGATGTGGTGCAGCCAGCGTGTCTCCCAGAAGGGGAGGAACCCCCAGCAGGGAGGAAGTGTTTCATCGCTGGGTGGGGGTACGAGGCTGAGCAAGGTGACGACCCACACTGATCATCGTTCACTATGACCCGCACGAATATGTAAGGGATAATGTACAGAACGGACACCAACGTGAAGCGGAGGTGTCTTGGTTCGACCTGAAAGGGCTTATTTTTCGATAATGACCGGCGTTCTGTACTTTATGCCGCTTATTACATTCTTGGTCAGCAGAGAAATAGTTTGCCAAAGACGTTGATGTCGCTTATAAACGGAATACGCTCAGGTTGATAAGTTACCGGACTATTTGCAGAGTGATACGAAATACATGAATCCGAGGCAAAAAATCCACATTCCTTGACCAGCGTTCACTATATGCTTAGCAACGGTCAATTATCAAAAAAATAATTGACCGCCGGAAGTCGGGAAGGCCCATTCAAGTGAAGTGCATTCTACAGCATTAAGAAGAATGTAATAGTGTGTAATAAATATATATACCCACTAATCCATCGTGGTCTAAACCGACTTAACCTAATCCTGGTTCTACAGGTTCCCCTGTGAATGTTCTCCAGGAGGCCCAGGTTCCGCTGATGGACAGGAAGCAGTGCCAGCAGCAACTTCCTGAGTATAACATCACTTCCTCCATGCTGTGCGCCGGGTTTCCTGAAGGGGGGGTGGACTCCTGTCAGGTAACTCACTTCCCTCAATCAAAACTATGTTGGGTTGAACTAGGGTAGCCTAGCCTAACCTAAGCTAGGGTTGGTTATCTAGGTTAGGCTGTGCTCGGCCTGGTTAAACTGGGCTAGGCTAGGTTAAACTAAGCTAAAGGAATTTGGCTCGGTTAAACAATCTAGGATCAATTAAACTAGGCTAGACTAGGTTGCACTAAGCCCTGCTAGGCTAAACTGGCTAGGTAAAGATAGGATAGATTAAACTAGGTTTAAAAATGGTGACGTTGAACTAAGATAGGCGAGGTAAAAGGTGAACATAGATTCAACTGGCTAGGTTAAGCCATGCTAGGTTCAGGTTAGGCTACACAAGTCTACATTTAACTCGGCTAAATTACATTAGTTTAGGCTATGCTAGGTTAAATAACGGTTATTTGAAGCTACGTTAAACTGCGTAGTTCAACCTTAATAGGTTGAACTACGCTAGATTTAACTATACTAGGCTAGATATTGCTAAGCTACTGCCAAGATATTTGAAGTTATTTGTTATTTTATTGATTCGGTTCCCAGGGTGACTCTGGAGGGCCGCTCATATGTGAAGAAGATAATCACTGGGTCCTAACAGGTACAGACACACACCTAGCCTAGCTCCTCACAGATACACACCTAGCCTAGCTCCTCACAGATACACACCTAGCCTAGCTCCTCACAGATACACACCTAGCCTAGCTCCTCACAGATACACACCTAGCCTAGCTCCTCACAGATACACACCTAGCCTAGCTCCTCACAGATACACACCTAGCCTAGCTCCTCACCGATAACCACCTAGCCTAGCTCCTCACAGATACACACCTAGCCTAGCTCCTAACAGATACACACCTAGCCTAGCTCCTCACAGAAACACACCTAGCCTAGCTCCTCAAAGATACACACCTAGCCTAGCTCCTCACAGATACACACCTAGCCTAGCTCCTCACAGATACACACCTAGCCTAGCTCCTCACAGATACACACCTAGCCTAGCTCCTCACAGATACACACCTAGCCTAGCTCCTCACAGATACACACCTAGCCTAGCTCCTCACAGATACACACCTAGCCTAGCTCCTCACAGATAACCACCTAGCCTAGCTCCTCACAGATACACACCTAGCCTAGCTCCTCACAGATACACACCTAGCCTAGCTCCTCACAGATACACACCTAGCCTAGCTCCTCACAGATACACACCTAGCCTAGCTCCTCACAGATACACACCTAGCCTAGCTCCTCACAGATAACCACCTAGCCTAGCTCCTCACAGATACACACCTAGCCTAGCTCCTCACAGATACACACCTAGCCTAGCTCCTCACAGATACACACCTAGCCTAGCTCCTCACAGATACACACCTAGCCTAGCTCCTCACAGATACACACCTAGCCTAGCTCCTCACAGTTAACCACCTAGCCGAGCACCAAAGAGACAACCACCTAGCCTAGCTTCTCACAGGTACAGATACACGCATACAAACTCATACACAGTAACAATACACCGCCATTCAGTATCAATACTGGCACACACACTGCTCAGTGAGTCCCAGGTCGTTAGAGCAGTCTAAACGAGCGCGTTCTTCCTCTGTGGTTCAGGCGTGACTTCGTTCGGTGTGGGCTGTGGACGGCCCGGGCGCCCTGGGGTCTATGCCCGGGTCTCCGCCTTCACTCCCTGGGTCGCCCGCACCAAGCGCTCCCGCCTGCCAGCAGTGACATCACTTCCTGTCACCCGGGACCGATCCTAGATAAGTGACATCGGCCCACCACCTCCTAGGAACTTTTTGAAGAGTGGTACCCCCAGCCCCTCATTTAAAGACACACATGTTCAAGCTCTGCAGAATCACAGCCTGATTTTATGTGTTGTGAGCAGGCTGGTTGCTGATGAAGTCATGGGGAGCGTACCTATGTTCCCCGGGTCCTATGTTCCCCGGGTCCAATGTTCCTCGCTTTGTATGTGACCGGGGACAAGAACCCTGTGAGCAAATCTATTTTTAGTAGGATGGTAGGGGCAAGTACCGCTTTTTTCGCCTCAAATTCGCCTGTGATTGGTTAGAATGGCTCTCCTCCGATTGGTTATGGTTAGCGTTAGGTTAAGGGCTAACCCTCACCCTAAACCCTAACCCTTACCCTAAACCTGACCCTAACCCTTTGCACCCGGGGAACAAAGGACCTGGGGAACATAGGGATGACCCCAGGTCATGCTAGCTGACTTAACAGAAACTGATCTGACCGTTTGTACTGTGATGTACTTCCTGGCCCAACAGGAACTGTTATCTGAATGAAAGAGTAGAGCCGGCAGCATATGGCTAACCCTAAAATTGAGTATGTTAAGGTCATCACTAACATGTACCATGTTAGGTTAACAGCTAACCATAAACCTAATCCAAGATTAGCGTTCACATTAAGGGTCAACATTTGATCAAGGTTCCAACTTCAAAAAAATAGTTTAAAAGAAAATGGGACAAATAAAATGAATCAAGTTTTGACTCCAGTTGATTGCAGTTTTTAATAAAAATCCTCATTGTAAAAGTGAAGTGATTAGAGGTGGACCGCGGGATGGAACTACCTATCTCACCTCCTAATTAATGTTCCCTAAGAGAGGAACATAAACATGTTGAGCCTCCTGCTCTATGTCCTAATGAAAAAATTGGGATCAATTCATTCCTTAAAATTTATAATAACATTTTCGCTATCCCTAAAGAAAATAAATGTTATTTTAAATCAAGTTTGAAAACATAGTTGTCTGTATTTGAGCGTAAGACTTTACATTTCTATAATCTCTTTCTCTATCTCTCTCCCTCTCTACAGAGAGGGATCTGTATATATACATACATACATACATACATATATATATAAATCTATATATATTATAGATAGATCATATATTTATATATAGATCTATATTCGTAGATAGATCATATATTTATATATAGATCTGGATTTATAGATCATGTATTTATATCTAGATCTGGATTCATAGATCAAATATGTATATATAGATCTAGTTTCATAGATAGATCAAAGGGCGTTTAACCCTGCGCTTTCCCCCTCCCTCATCTCTTTCAAAGCTATTTCCTCTTTGGAGACCACGCCCCCTTCAGAGACCACGCCCACCTTCATGGGCATTTCTTCTGCCTGGTCCTGCTTCTCTTTGGGCTGCAGATTTCCAGGCCTGCAGACAGACAGACACAAGAACAGGCAGGCAGATAGACGGACAGACAGACACACAGGCATATAGACGGACAGACAGACACTCAGACAGACGGACGAGGAGACAGACAGACAAAAAGACAAGCAGACAGACATACAGAAGGTAGAGATAGTAAAGTTACAAAATAGACATACAATATAAAAAGAGTGTAATAGTGTATGGAAATCAGTCTCTTTTTGAAAATAGAGGGCTAATTGCGATGCCGCTAACAATGAGCTAGCACCTGCCTACCATTTAATTGCTATGCTGCTAAAAATGTAGCTAGCTTCAGTTTACCATTTAATTGCTATTTTGCTAACAATGAGCTAGCGCCCGCATACTATTTCATTCACTGTTCTGCTAACAATGAGCTAGCGCCCGCATACTATTTCATTCAGTGTGCGGCTAACAATGAGCTAGCGCCCGCGTACCATCTGTCCTCCACGTCTTCGATGGTGTCGGGCAGCGGGATGTCCCGCGTCTCCGGCAGGAAGCAGGCGAACACTCCTGCGATCACGGCGGCCCCTCCGTACACGATGCTAGGGAGGGCGGGGATCACCTGCACACACACAGTCGCTGTTATTATATATTATAATATATATTGTATATATTATATTATAGCTTCATCATGTTATCATCACATATAGCTGCACCTGTTATAGCTCCTACATGTTATTAACACTAGAGCTGCTCCTGTTATAGCGGCTTCATGTTATTTACTCTATAGCTGTACCCAGGGCCGACGGACTGCGGGGGAAAGTGAGGCAGTCGTGGGGGGCCCCAAGGCAGAGGGGGGGGCCCATGGCAATTAAAAAGAAAAAATCTGTTGAATTATCCACCAGCCCATAGTGTTAGGAGTCGCACACGGCCACGTCTCCCCCCCCCCCCCCCCGTCAGCAATTGTTCTCTACCCCCCGCCCCCCCCCGTCAACAATTCAGCGCAGGGGGCTGGTAGGGGGAATTCGGGGAGGGGGGGGGGGGGGGCCCATCAGGACCTCTTGTATACAGGGCCCAGGATTTGGTGCAACAGCCGTGGCTGTACCTGTTATAGCTCCTGCATGTTATTAACCCTATAGCTGCTCCTGTTACAGTGGCTTCATGTTATCTACTCTATAGCTGCACCTGTTATAGCTCCTGCATGTTATTAACCCTATAGCTCCTCCTATTACAGTGGCTTCATGTTATCTACTCTATAGCTGTACCTGTTATAGCTCCTGCATGTTATTAACCCTATAGCTGCTCCTGTTACAGTGGCTTCATGCTATTCACACTAAAGCTATAGTGTGAATAGTATGGAATGGCGGCTGCCACAAGATGGCGGTACACGCAAAGCAGGATTCTTGTAGGTCTGCTCCTATTATAATTGCTCCTTATATAGCTGATCCTAATGTTGCTACTCCATATAGTTGCTCCTATTATAACTGCCTCTGTTATCGCCGATAGTTTTAGCTGGTTGGTGTGCGGGTGGTGGTCGGTAAGTTATTATTGAGGTTATTAAGGCTAGTAGGTATTAGTTAGTACGGTTCATATTTAGTATATGGTTGGTAGTCAGTACGATTTATAAGCTACTTTATACGTTTGTTTGGTTATGAGTTAACTTGGTTATTAGTTATGACAATTATTAGGTAAGTAGTTAGTTAGGTTATTAGTTAATGTTTTTATTAGTTAATTAGGCGGTTAGCTAATAAGTTAGGTTATTAGTTCATTTGGTTGTTAGGTAATTACTTAGGTGATAAGCTCGCTGGGTTATTCAATTGTTTGGTTTGTAAATAGTAAGGTTATTAGTTATTGAGTCTTGAGGTTGATAGTTAGTTCGAGCTATTAGTTAGTGAGTTAGGTTGTTAGTTATTTGGTTGAGGGTCTGGTTAATAGTAAGTTGGTTGGTTATGAAGTTGGTACCTCGTCCAGTATCAGAACAGCAGGAGCGGCCATGCTACCAATACGAGCCATAGTGGAGACGAAGCCCATCCCAGTCTGCCTGTGATTACATTACATAACACAGTCTTACAGTCTGTTCAATGTAATAAATAATATAACACAGTCTTACAGTCTGTTCAATGTTATACACAATATAACACAGTCTTACAGTCTGTTCAATGTAATACATACTATAACATAGTCTTACAGTCTGTTCAATGTAATACATAATATAACACAGTCTTACAGTCTGTTCAATGTTATACATAACATAACACAGTCTTACAGTCTGTTCAATGTAATACATAATATAACATAGTCTTACAGTCTGTTCAATGTAATACATAATATAACACAGTCTTACAGTCTGTTCAATGTAATACATAATATAACACAGTCTTACAGTCTGTTCAATGTAATACATAATATAATATAACATCACATGTTACCGTCTGTTAAGTATAACATAACATGTTACCATCTGTTTAATATAATATAACATAACATGTTACCGTAATTATATTAATTGTATTACACGTGTGAATCTTGCTCTTATTGGTCGGTATCTTCATGGCTGAACACACTTATTATCCCTCCAGACGAAAGCATAAGCTAAATAATTGTAACCCAATATAATGTTTAAACCAGCTTACATGACAAAACCACTTTTAAGTTAAATGTATCATTATTTTTATTATAGTAGTTTTTATCATTCATTTATTGATACAAAATTGATTGATTAACCCCTTGTGGTTGTTTACATTATGATTCCATTAGGGGCGGTGTTGCTGGCTGTAGAGCACTTTGCATTACTGGTATGTTTATTATCAGGTGGTTAAACACAAAGTACGAGGCACCCTACTGTAAATGTTAGTTTTATTATTAGAACACACCTACCCAGCAAACGCCCTCTGCTTTACACATATTGGCCTCAATAACGTATGCATGTTTGCTTATATGGACATCAAGATGGACTTCTACGACTTTGAGTTCAATACGAAAGTTGCTCAGGACCAAATTGGGAATAAGATGACATCAAGTTTTGGTCAATCGGGGCGTGGTGGGATGGTTGGGGTAAAGGTTGCATTGCTGAGATACAGTAACATTTATTGACCAAACAACATGTCTGGTAGAGGGAGGAATATATGGTGCCAAAAGGCGGGGTTTACTTAAGCCAATCATCATCAAACTTGGTGTAATAAAAGGAACATGGGTCAAGATTCAGTGGGAGGAGCCTACCTGGTGGCAGTAGGAGGAGCCTTCTTGATGTCAGTGGGAGGGGCCTACCCTACATGCTGACAGTGGGAGGGGCCTACCTGATGACAGTGGGAGGGGCCTACCTGATGACAATAGGAGGGGCCTACCTGATGACAGTGGGAGGGGCCTACCCGATGACAGTGGGAGGGGCCTACCTGATGAGCGTGGGAGGGGCCTACCTGATGACAGTGGGAGGGGCCTACCCAACGACAGTGGTAGGGGCCTACCCGATGACAATGGGATGGGCCTACCCGATGAGCGTGGGAGGGGCCTACCTGACGACCGTGGGGTACAGTTCTCCAGTGTACAGGTAGACGCAGGTGAAGGAGGATGAGGTGAAACCTTTCCCCAGACAGGCCAGAGTGGTTCTCAGCGTCTGCATGTCTGAGGAGACACAAAGAGCAGAGTGTGTGTGAGGGTCCGTCTCTCTGTCTGAGAGAGAGAGAGAGAGAGAGAGAGAGAGAGAGAGAGAGAGAGAGAGAGAGAGAGAGAGAGAGAGAGAGAGAGAATGAGAGAGACAGAGAGAGAGAATGAGAGAGAGAGAACCACACAGTGTGGGTGTGTGTGTGATTAACCTGTGGGGACGAAGATGTTAATGAAGATGACGAGGGCGGAGAGGAAGAGGCAGGTTGCCTGGGTGACACGCCGGCCCAGGTACGTCAGCATGAGGAGGGCCAGCAGCTTGGCCGGAATATCAACAGCCCCAAATATGATCTGCATCAGGTACACGTTCACCTGGAGAACCAGCCAATAGGAAGACAAGACACACATTCACTGCATGAACCGGCCAATAGGAAGACAGGACACACATTCACCGGACGAACCAGCCAATCGGAAAACAGGACACACACTCACCGGACAAACCAGCCAATAGGAAGACAGGACACGCATTCACCAAACAAACCAGCCAATAGGAGGAGAGGACACACATTTACCGAACAAACCAGCCAATAGGAAGACAGGACACGCATTCACCAAACAAACCAGCCAATAGGAGGACAGGAGACACATTTACCGAACAAACCAGCCAATAGGAAGACAGGACACACATTCACTTGGACAACCAGCAAATAGGAAGACAGGACACACATTCACCGGAAACCAGCCATGACAGATAGTGAGCCAATTGAAAGACAGGAAAGATAGCCAACCAACAGGAAGATAAGAAGACGTCAGAAGACGTTGTAGAATACCAGCCAATAGGAATGGAACGGCTTACTCCAAACTTCTGGAGGTCCATGGCCAGACCATAATATGCAAAACTGGTGGAAAACCTGAGGAAGAGAAAGCAGTCATGAATGAATGACTACAAACTACCGTGCATGTGGGTGTGTGCACAGTGCATGTAGTAGTATATGTAAAATACTATAGTAGTATTATCTACAGTGGTATTGAGTTGCCTACCAAACGGCCACCAGACACACTTTGATGCGTCTCATTATATAGTATTATAGTGTAGTATCATACTAGTATTACAGTAGCATAATAGTGTAGTATCATAGTAGTATTAAAATAGTATTACAGAGGTATCATAGTGTAGTATCATAGTAGTATTACAGTAGTATAATAGTCTAGTATCATAGTAGTGCTACAGTAGTATTATAGTGTAGTATCATTGTCTAGTATGACAGTAGTATTATGTACACTGCTATTCGCACAAGACAGCCACCAGACACACTGAGATGCGCCTCACAATACAGTGTTATAGTGTATTATTATGGTAGTATTATAGAGTAATGGAGTTGTGACCTCACGTTTCCATAGCAACCGATTTGCGGTTCTACACAAACCACATTAACAAGGGGTAATACTTTGCCACGCAAACGTTTTATAGAAAATGATTGCGAATTGATTTGCGAGTTTGCTTTACCAATGACGTTATAATGAGACTAGATTGTCTAGTGGTCTCATAATAAATTAAAGTAACGTTGTCTAACTTTTCCTTTTAATACCCCAGGGGAATACATGAAAGCCTCGACATGTTTCGATTGGTAGTGATTTTCACCTCTTGAAATTGATTTATTTTCATTTTGAAAGAAACATCACATGGCAGCAATGGAAAACGCCATCTCTCGTTCGGTTGTTTAGAACTGGAAATCCGGTTGCCAGGACAAAGTGACGTTTTCACTTTAGTACTGTATAGTGTGGTATCATTGTGTAGTATGACAGTAGTATTGTGTACAGTGGTACTCGAGTCGTACCAGACAGCCACCAGACAAATTGAGATGCGCCTCATGCCTCCAGTCCGTAGGAGGTCGTAGGCGCTGTAGCTGCTCTTACTGGCGACGATCTCCTTGTTCATGTGGGAGTGGAGAACCTACACACACACGCACAGACACACACGCACAGACACACACACACACACGCACGCACACGCACACACACACACGCTTATTAAACACTGTTTTTTTCTGTTGAAAAAAGATTTGCCTATGATGTAAAATGATGAAGGAGGCAGACAGACAGATAGACAGACAGTCATGCAGGCAGACAGACAGGTATCTCCAGAGTCATGTTCTCAGACAGACAAACAGGCAGGCTGACAGACAGCTACCTCCAGGGTGATGCTTTCACACAGGCAGGCAGACAAGCAGGCAGACAGACAGACAGACAGACAGACAGACAGACAGACAGACAGCTACCTCCAGGGTGATGTTGACGTCCTTCTTCCCGTTGATGCGGGCGACTTGCTGGATGCTCTTCAGAGCCTCCTCAGACCGCCGGTTCAGAACCAACCAGCGGGCTGACTCCGTAAGCCACCTGACAACACACAGCCAATCAGAGACCACCTGACAACCCACAGCCAATCAGAGACCCCCTGACGACCCACAGCCAATCAGAGATCACCTGACAACCAACAGCCAATCAGAGATCCCCTGACAACCCACAGCCAATCAGAGACCACCTGACAACCCACAGACAATCAGAGACCAGCGGACAAACCCACAGACAATCAGAGACCACCTGACAACCCACAGCCAATCAGAGACCACCTGACAACCCACAGCCAATCAGAGACCCCCTGACAACACACAGCCAATCAGAGACCACCTGACAACCCACAGCCAATCAGAGAACACCTGACAACACACAGCCAATCAGTGACCACCTGACAACCCACAGCCAATCTGAGAGCACCTGACGACCCACAGCGAATGAGAGACCACCTGACGACCCACAGCCAATGAGAGACCACCTGACAACCCACAGCCAATAAGAGACCCCCTAACCACACACAGCCAATCCGAGAGAGAGAGAGAGAGAGAGAGAGAGAGAGACAGAGAGAGAGAGAGAGAGAGAGAGAGAAAGAGAGACATACAGAGGCACACAGAGAGACGGAGCATCTGATTGGCTACTGACCAGCTGTAGAAGGAGAACAGGAAGTAGGGAAGACACACAGCCACCTGTAGCTTCCTCCAATCCCTCAGCCAAAAGCCAAGGCCCGCCAAGATCATCTGACCGAAGGTGAAGAAGAAAGATGACAGAGTACCAACCAAGGTCCTCGAACTGGTAGGTATCCACTCCACCTCTGGGCGAGAGACATAGAGAGAGAGACAGGGAGGGAGAGATACAGGGAAGAAAGAGACAGGGAGAGAGAGAGAGAGAGAGAGAGAGAGAGAGACAGGGAGAGAGAGAGACAGGGAGAGAAAGCGACAGGGAGAGAGAGAGAGACAGGGAGAGAAAGCGACAGGGAGAGAGAGAGAGACAGGGAGAGAAAGAGACAGGGAGAGAGAGAGAGAGAGAGAGAGAGAGAGACAGGGAGGGAGAGAGACAGGGAGAGAAAGCGACAGGGAGAGAGAGAGAGACAGGGAGAGAGAGAGAGAGAGAGAGACATAGGAGGAGAGACAGGGAGGGAGAGAGACAGGGAGAGAGAGAGATAGGGAGAGAGAGCGAGACATATAGAGAGAACCATTGAGAGAGAGCCGTCGAGAAAGAGACAGAGATTGAGACAAACTAAAGCTAACTAAAGCTTATACTAAAACAAATTAAAGCTTACTAAAACAAATTAAAGTCTTACTAAAGATACTAAAACACACTTAATGCCAGAGACAGACAGACAGGTAGTTACTTAGTGAGACAGATAGACAGGCAGTAACTGAGTGAGACAGAGTTGAGGATGATGCCACAGACAGACAGACAGGTAGTTACTGAGGGAGACAGACAGACAGACAGACAGACAGACAGACAGACAAACAGACAGACAGACAGACAGACAGACAGACAGACAGACAGACAGACAGACAGACAGACAGACAGACAGACAGACAGACAGACAGACAGACAGACAGAATACAGACAGACAGACAGACAGACAGACAGACAGACAGAATACAGACAGAATACAGACAGACAGACAGACAGCCAGACAGACAGGTAGTTACTGAGTGAGACGGAGTTGAGGATGATGCCGGACACAGACATCCCACTGAGGAAGCGCAGGGTGCAGAAGATGGCGTAGCTGGGAGACAGGGCCGTGCAGCTGCCCAGGATCGCCAGCTGGAGGTAGGACCAGCTGAGGATCACCTTCCTACCAAACCTACACACACACACACACACACGCACACACACAATCACACGCACACGCACACACACACGCGCGCGCACACACACACACATGCGCACACACACACACGCCCGCGCAGGGCACACACACAAACGCACGCACGCACGAACGCACGCACACACACACAAACACACACACAGTTTATAGTCAAAGAACTCATGCTATACTGTGATATAGATATGTTTTAATGTTCTACAGATTAGTAATACTGTGATGTGGATAAGTCATAGTGTATAGATAAGTCATACTGTTAGATAGATAAGTCAGTGATATGGAAATAAGTCATACTGTTATATATGCTGTCGATAAGAGAATGTAAATTGTGGAAAAGGTAATGAAGTATGTGTGTGTGTGTGTGTGTGTGTGTGTGTGTGTGTGTGTGTGTGTGTGTGTGTGTGTGTGTGTGTGTGTGTGTGTGTGTGTGTGTGTGTGTGTGTGTGTGTGCGTGCGTGTGTGTGTATGTGTGTGTGTGTGTGCGTGCATGTTTGTGACCTGTCGGAGAGTCCTCCAAAGATGATGGCCCCAGCCAGGACCCCCCCCATGTAGATGGTCTGGCTCATCTGCTTCAGAGGTCTTAAGGAACATACCAAGTCCCACTTTGGGGGGATATTTCATGTTGTTATGATCATTGTTAATTTCGCAAAATAAAAACACAGTCCAAGGTCTGACACAAACACTGCTTCAGAAAGTGGCCTCCTGGCCACTTCTTGGACTGGGCAAGCAACTTTCTTTTCCACCCTTCATTACCGTAATATTGCGGGAACTGTATATTTTTTTTGATTAAGGGCTATCCCAATAAAACGGGACTTGATGTACGAAGTCGCACTCTGGAGAATTATATTATAGCATTATTATACAATAATAATATGTAATATTAATCGTATTATTATTATAAAGCTGTTTAGACTTCATTGGTAGTTCATATTGACCCTTTCTCTATTGATACAAATAAAGATAAATATATTATGTCAGGAATAATCCGCTCCTGCTCATGTATTTGTGTACCTCTGTGACTATGGTGGAGTCGAACTCTGATTGGTCGAAGGTCCATCCGTCCAGGCAGGCCTCCGTCTCTACCGCCGAGGTGAGGTCAGCAGGGGGCGCTGTTGAGTTCATCAGCAGCTGGTGCCACTGGGGTGTCACATACCTGCATCGCATGACACCCCAGATCACAATATATATATCTATACATACATACATACATACATATATATGTATATATGCTGTATATATTTATATATATATGCTTTCCTTTCCTTACTCATGTCCTTCCCACATCCCTCACCTCCTTGCTTCCTACCTCCTACATTTGTCCAGCGACGTTCCGGAGGCGTCCAGCGGGATGAAGACCCTTAGAAGCTGCCGCTCAGTCACCTGCAACCAAAGACAACGACCAATCAGGGTCCTTCGTTAAGACAATTACCAATCAGGGACCTCTGTTAAGACATCGGTCATATGTCTATGGGAAATAACATGTGGTTTTTGAATGATCTTACATAAGTGTGTAGTTCAAAACGTGAGCAGCTTTTACCTCTTCGCCACCTGCAGAGTTTGTGTTGAACGATCATTCAAAAAACCTGTGTTATTTCCCATGGACATTTGACCGATGGAACCCTGAGCCTCGGTGGCGGGACTTATTCTTCAGAGGTCTATGAGGGTCCTCCGATAAGACATCAACCAATCAGGGTCCTCCGTTAGGACAACAACCAATCAGGGTCCTCCGTTAAGACAACAACCAATCAGGGTCCTCCGTTAGGACAACAACCAATCAGGGTCCTCCGTTAAGACAACAACCAATCAGGGTCCTCCGTTAAGAAGACAACCAATCAGGGTCTTCCGTTAAGACAACAACCAATCAGGGTCCTCCGTTAAGACAACAACCAATCAGGGTCCTCCGTTAAGAAGACAACCAATCAGGGTCTTCCGTTAAGACAACAACCAATCAGGGTCCTCCGCTAAGACAACAACCAATCAGGGTCCTCCATTAAGACATCAACCAATCAGGGTCCTCCGTTAAGACAACAACCAATCAGGGTCCTCCGCTAAGACAACAACCAATCAGGGTCCTCCATTAAGACATCAACCAATCAGGGTCCTCCGTTAAGACACAATAACGAAAACATTAATATGATGATACACAGACAGACACAGACTGACCATGGTAGCAGAATGGTTGTATTGGTAGGGAATGCTGTGATTGGCTGATGGAGTGCAGTGGTGGGCAGGCATCCCTGCGACAAAGTTATTCAGTAGATTCTGGCTGGCCATCAGCAGCCCAGGTAGGCTAATGAGGGTGACATGAAGCCACTGAAACCGGCCGAATCCTCCTATCTAGAACAGAGCACATATTCATTAAGAAATGAATGAATGAATGAATATGTATGAGAGAGAGAGAGAGAGAGAGAGAGAGAGAGAGAGAGAGAGAGAGAGAGAGAGAGAGAGAGAGAGAGAGAGAGAGAGAGAGAGAGAGAGAGAGAGAGAGAGAGAGAGAGAGACACATGCATATTTAACAGTAAGTATGTTTTATTTTACCTGGTCCAGTAGGTCAACGAAGCCCATCTCTCTGGTGATTCCAGAACTCAAGGTTCCTACAGTTTAACTCTGTAGGAGAAGGTTTAACTCTCAACGTGATGCATAACAGATGCAACCATAGCCAGTAAAAATTAGTGAGGTCCGGATGTTTTTCTTTTAATGGAGCATATTTACTGCATTTCTTGATGAGCAAAATTCATACAAAAAAGACACAAACAAAACACAAGGGCTATGCACTACACACAAACTCATTTTCTATAATTAAATAGATAGAGGGCAAAAATACTTTTTTTAAACTATTATTATATTTTGTATGTCTGTTTGTAATGTTAATGTATTCAATTCCTGATTATACAGTAATATTGCGCCGAAAATATATAGGCCTTTATTAAGAAAACATATATGATAAAAAAGTTGAAATATCTTTTTTTTATTAATAATAAAAGAAAAAAATAGGAAATAATTACCGAGGTCCGGACCTTGGTCACCTCATACGGCCATTTACACACCAGTAGAGTTATTTTAGAAAGGCCCCAATTTGGGTCGGTTTAACGGAGTTTAATCCGGATCGAGATTAGGACCAAAAAAAAATTCGCAAATGCTCTCAGCTCTGATAAAAACTCCCAGGACCCGAAACAAAAAGTGTAGTCTTGAACCCGAACGAAGAAGGACTAATGAACGAAATGTTTTACCTGCTTTGCCAAGTCTTTGCTCTGCGGAGCTGCGGGGTGCCTTGCTGGAGAGCCGGCCACAGCAAGCATCTACAGGACAGCTGTGACACTGGACGTCCTGACGCGGCTGAGAACTGATGATCCTGTAGTGTTCACTGACCTTCTATTGCTCCACTGTCTCTCCGAGCGAGAAGGATGGACTTTAGCCGCAGTGTTTGTGCACCTGCGTTAACTAACCAATCATTACTCGTTGTGGTTAATGCTTCTCCGAGAATCGTCTGTAGTCACGTCCTCCATCTCCACCCCCTCCCTCCCACCAGGACTTAGACCTACAACCTAAGCCCATGTGTTTCATGGAAGTAGGTTAAAATATGCGTGTACGGAATTAACCATTATTATTCGATGTATTAATACTTAACAACTTCTCTATCATCCCTCCATCATTCTGTCTCTTCTCTCTCATCCCTCCATCATAGGGTTAGTGTTTGGGGTTAGAGTAAGGTAAGGGTAGGTACTACGTAGGCTAGTTAAAAACGCTCTTAAAATGCATGATAAATATCGCCACTGCAAAATCCTCCATAAACATAATCTTCTTAATTTTGACACAAAGCTGCACTTCCTCCCCTAAAGAACTTTATGACGCTGGGCTCAGAATTTGCCGCAGGGGCAACCAGGGCAAAAATTAGGAGAGAATGCAGAATTCTGCAATGAAAAACCGCATTTGGAAAGTCGTCCTTCTCTTTTGTAGGCATTAAACATGGAACAGTTTCCCAACATATCTAATAACCATTAATGATTTTCAAGCTTTATCCCCTCTGGAAAAGCTTTGGCTGCTCACGCAAAAGACCTGCACACACTTATACAATTAGAATCAAAATTTAAGTGCTAGTGGGATAGGGGTATATCTTTTTTTATAAAATATGCAATGTAGTGCTTTTAGTAAACCATTTTATCCAATGTATTTATATCATTGTATCTTCTTGTCCTTTTAATGTATATGTTATATGATTATATGTTATATATATATATATATATATATATATATATATTGTGTCTTGTTTAGTTTTGTAGTATTTATTCTTTTTACCTGCACAGTGACTAAAGGTGGAAAATAGCAATTAGCTAAAACCTGGTGCGATGCAACTCTCCTTGCTCTAAACAAGATTCATGTTTTTCTGTACATTGTCCCAGTTTCAAATAAATCGACATTACATTACACTACATTAGGGGTATAACGATTCGGGTTCATTACTCTGCCGTTAGCAGGATAGCCTTCGAGGGAGGGGGTGAAACTGTGTTAAAGACTCTGTCGAGGAGGCTGGTGCATGCATACATTAAACGGGAGTAGAGGGTGGTAAAGGGGGTATGGATTAAGGGGCGGTTTAGGGGTAAGGTTTCGGGTTATGAAAGAGGTTGTCTTTGGGCAAGGGTTATGAAAGAGGTTCATCAAAGGGTTAGGGTTATGAAAGAGGTTCTACTTGGGTTGGTTTAGTTTAGTTTATGAGGAATACCCATTAGCTATGACACCAGGCAACAGCTACTCTTCCTGGGGTCCACATTTAACAAGAAAAACATATAATAAATCAACAATACACGAAAACAGGATAAAGAAGAAACCAAAAAATAACAGAAAACAGAAAAGAAAAAACCAAAAACAATGTACAATTATGAAATCATAGAGAGGGAAAAGAAAGACATCATACATAGGTAAAATTGTGAAGTAGCAATTATGATGTTTCATAGCACCACTCCAACAACATCCTTAATTTATATGATTGTGTGAGGTAGAGTTCCTTCCATGGTAGGGTTATGAAAGGTTCAATGGGGGGTTAGGGTTATGAAAGTTGTTCTACTGGGGTTATGGTTATGAAAGAGGTTATTCAAAGGGTTAGGGTTATGAAAGAGGTTGCTCAAAGGGCTAGGGTTATGGAAGAGGTTCTACTGGGTTTAGAGTTATGATAGTATTTATTGATTGTATCTTATTTTACCAAATTTTATCCTTTATACTTAATTCACCCCTGGTCAGAGACAAACAAAATTTCGGTTATTCTATTTGTTGTAATTGACAATAAAGCTGACGTAGACTTTGAAAGAGGTTCCTCAAATGATTATGGCTGTGAAACCGGTTATTCAAAGGGTTATGGTTATGAAAGAGGTTGTACTTGGGTTATGGTTATGAAAGTTGTTCTACGGGGGGGGGGGGGGTTATGAAAGTGGTTCCACGGGGGGGGGGGGGGGGGGGGGTGTAGGAGTATGAAACAGGTTCTAGAAACGGTGAGGGTTATAAAAGAGGTAAACTGTACAGTGTATTTTTTACAAAGGACTTTTGTAGCGACATTAAGACACTAATATATCTGTAATCCTTCCACGTTGCGCAGCCCTGCGGACAAAAGACTTGGGGTGTGTGGGGGGGGTGGCATTCCACACTTGGGCCCCAGTCCAGAGCTGGAGGCCCGGAGACCTGCTGAAAAACAAGTCTGGGGTTGTTCTGGGTTTGTGCCGTTGAGCAGCTGCTCTCTGTGGGGAGCCGGGATAAACTGCCCGTGTTTCAGCAAAAACAATAAATCACAACTTTGAATGATTCGGCCGACGAGTGAGCACCGTAAACCCCTCGTCCCCAACACAAGACACAACACCCCTTTCATAACACTCACCGCCCGAATAACGATGAGAATAGCATTGTCGCACCTGCCAATCCCTATATCCTAACCCCTAGCTCCTAGCCATTACCAAAACCCCTAGCTCCTAGCCATTACCAAAACCCCTAGCTCCTAACCATTACCAAAACCCCTAGCTCCTAACCATTACCAAAACCCCTAGCTCCTAACCATTACCAAAACCCCTAGCTCCCAACCATTACCAAAACCCCTAGCTCCTAACCATTACCAAAACCCCTAGCTCCTAACCATTATCCCCAATCACAACCCCCTAACCCCAACCATAACCAAACAACCTAGCTCCTAACCCTTACCTCCGTCCTCTAGCATGACCTCGTGAGACTGCAGACGTCCCCGTGTCTTCATCCACGAGTTAACCGTTAATAGGACCGCATTGTGATCTGCATTATTAACTTGTCTCAGGTGTAGCTACAGCATGTATACACTAACCCCGCCCAATAGTAGGTCACACATTCACACAGAGTCACTCAGTGACTGTTACTGGTTCATAGTTACTGGGTACAGTGTACACACACACAGACGTAAATATGATGAAAACATTCAGTTTGGAGGTTGGAAGTGTTTATTTTAAATACTTATTCCAGTAAAATGCATGGTCAGTAACGCACACACACACACACACACACACACACACACACACACACACACACACACACACACACACACACACACACACACACACACACACACACACACACACACACACACACACACACACACTCTAAAAGCAGTCCCTCTAGAGGGAAACTTACATATTTACAAAATTACATGCAATGCCATGCCATATACTCCCTTTATCATTACAAACCCATGTAATGACAAAGACTGGTTCGACATATAGGAAAAAAATAAAATAAAAATTCAAGAAAACAATATGTTGTTTGGCTGGGACATCTTGTACCAGGACTACAAGCTGCTCCCAAAGACCTGGACCTGGTTTACAAGCTGCTCACAAAATCCTGGACCTGGTTTACAAGCTGCTCACAAAGTCCTGGACCTGTTGGGAAAAACAAAACTTCATATAGGCGGATATCCTTATATACAGGTACCCTGTATATAAGGGCTTGGTTAGACAGGTACACTGTATATAAAGGTTTGGGTTAGACAGTTACCCTGTATATAAAGGCTTGGGTTAGACAGGTACCCTGTATATAAAGGCTTGGATTAGACAGGTACCCTGAATATAAAGGCTTGGGTTAGACAGGTACCCTGTATATAAGGGGGAGGGTTCGACGGGTACCCTGTATATAAGGGGGAGGGTTAGACGGGTACCCTGTATATAATACGGATGGGTCAGAATATTCGGTTATTCGTTCCTGAGGGTCAAAGCCGATTTTTATCATTCCGACCATTAATATTTTTCCCCATTCAAATAAACAAGAGTTAACGGACGGAACTAATGTTCGACTCCTCGAAGGGGATTATCCCGCTTATTCCATGGTCACTTGCCAAAGAAAATAAATTAAGACCATTCATTTATATTTTCATGCGTTTTACAATCCAAACATAAAGTATTTCACAAGCCATAATTTTGTTTCCCTGGTAACGCCTGAGGGTTTGACTAATACCTGGAACAATCTTTACCCTCCCGTAAGGTTCTTATGCAATGGAAACGTTGCGTTCACTCCTCCAGTAAATAGGACGGACCATAGCTACGACTTGGCAAAGGGAGGTATTCCAGTCCGCTCAGCTATGAGCCAGAGAGCTAACGTCATGCATTGTACATATTCATAATTCGAAATTCGTCCCAGCCTTTATACCATAGATACTCTATAGGGTCTATATAACTACGCTTTCTGATGACAGTTTAATGCATTTTTCACTATTTACCAGCTCTCGTTTTGAAGGCTGAACAGACAATTTGACTGGAACTACTTAGCAGGAAGTTGTTATTTTGTGTTTAAGACATTAAGTGATTTCTTGCGATGATCCATGGCTGCCTTTGTGAATGTCGGCACACATCGAATAATCGATTATTCGTTCATACCACCCACTGATTATTCGAGCATAACGATTCGATTAACTCAACATTTTGAGTTAATCACATCCCTAAGATATAAGGGTGAGGGTTAGACAGGTACCCTGTATATTAGGGTGAGGGTCCCTTTAACAAAAAAATAAAGAGTGAGAAACCTGAAGCATGAAAGATGAAGACTTTATTGTTACTCGCGAACAAGTAAGAACAAAGCCGGGTGGGTTTGACAAAGTGCTGGAGGGCTCCTCCCTATGCGTTTATTCTGCCCACATGTCATCCATTACCTCATTCCATACAGTCGCTCCCATATACGGTGGTCTTCTGTACAGTACGCTCTCATACCGCTAACCAGTTCTCCCTGTTCTCCTCTGGGCCAACGGCCTGCGTGTTACCACGTGTGGCGCACATATGGAACATGCTAGTGACACGCATAAAGCATGTCAAAACCTGGGGTTTGCGCCATATGCCGGCCACATTCGTTCACCTTGGTTCCTGGAAGCAATAATGGTGGGAATACGAGGCTGTGCTTAAAAAGGTGAGAGGTGTCATGTTCACTCAATCTTCTCTCCACATTAGCTTCAGGGGGGCACATAACTCAATTTTTAGTGAGTTACTCAGGTGAGTGCCAGGAGATGGTGTTTGGTACTCAGCCCACACGTGGCTTTTTTTTTTTCATAACGCCTGATGTTATGAAACCTCCCCAGTTTCACAAAAGGAGATCCTTTTTTCAGTGCACAACTTCTTGAGCACAGCAGTGTTTCTTTGCTCCACCTTTTTGTAAATAAAACTGCAGCAGCTTGACCACGGAGCGATTGAATGTCTCACAGTAATGAACGTTGGGATCAGCTGATTTTGCCTAGTTCTCCAGTGCGTGCGCTAGGGGTGTGCACGTGTAACTGGTTAGTAAATCATAACCGTTAAGGAAAAATCTAAACGAAATCCAGCGATCTGATTGGTTCCCAACTGTTGTATAATGAGCGTATACATAACTGCTATGACGCCCGATCATTTTGTGAAAGTTTGCATATCACTCCGCGCCTGGAAGTAGAAACAGTTACAAAGTAAAACATATGTTGGATGATGGAGAGGATGTAAATGTTGTTACTCCGGGAGTGAGCAAGGCGATGGAGAGACTAACGAAAGCTTAGGCACACGGCGAGTGAACTGCTCCATAGGAAAAATTGCCGGCGAACCGCTCTATCGGAGCCTTCTCTCGGAGGGACGCTAAAGTGTGTTGCATAGCGACCGTCGATGCATAGCGGCAGCCAGGAGGGACTACTTTTTTGTTTTCTTTAATAAAACGGCTACTTGGTTTCTTTTTAAATGTAGTGTGTCTATGACTTTCGTTTCGCCATAACAGTAACCGTTGTATAAAAGCAATAGATCACTTCAGTCAGTGGCATGTGCTCATTATACCACTGTGAAGGGGGTCGCCGGCCCTCCGCTGCGCGTCGGGGCCGGACAACGCCCCTTAACAGTGGTATAATGAGCACATACCACAGCCTGGTGTGATCTATTGCTCAAGTATACAACCCCGTTTTCTGATTACAGTTTAATGCAACAGTAAACTGACAAAATCCTAATTAACACCGCAACTGCAAATTAACCACACGGTGATAACCATGGCAACCGGTCAAACTAATTTTCTTTTTGCGATCATTCTACTCGCGCATCCGCCGCTGGGTTGATGAACAAATAATCCCCCTATAGCGCGACTAAGGTCCACAAAAATAAAAAATAAATAAATCATTAATTGATAAAAAACGGTTAACCCGTGTACACGGAAAAAAAGGGGTTGTCTAACCGTTCACACCCCTAGCGTGCGCGGTGCCCAGCGCACGGAAGGGCACATTTCAGTGCACTCATCATTGGTTACGAGCCAAGGCACATCTTGGGAGATACTTTTCGGAAAAAACTATTTTCTTCTGCTCCGGCCCCGTTTGCCTTTTGTTCTTTACAGTTGGCGAGACGCCGCAGTTGACAAGAAACACGCGTAGTTTGGTTTTGCTTGCCTGACTGTTAGTGACACAAGTGTCGTTGCGCGTCCCTGATTAGGGCCGCGCATGCGTACCAGTTATGTGCACCCCTGATTATATTAATTTATTACACGGCTCTTATCGATGCTTTGGAATGCTCCGTTCACTTGCATGGGCCTTCCCGACTGTGTAATAAGCAGGATAATGTATAGAACGCCGGTCCTTATCGAAAATAAGCCCCGACAGTGCGAAGCAAGACCGCTTCGTTTCGGTGTCCTCTTCGCCCTGTCGGGGCTTATTTTCCCGATAATGACCGGCGTTCTATACATAATCCCTTACATAGCATATAGGCATGATAATAATTACATATAATCATTAAATGTAAGTGTTCATTTCTCCCATAAGGGTTAGACAGGTACGCTGTATATAAGGGTTGGGGTTAGACAAGTACCCTGTATATTAGGGTGAGACAGGTAACCTGTATATAATAGGCGAGGGTTAGACGGCGTTCACACAAAAAGCGAGGGGGCAACGCGACTCCAGACAAAGTCCGCGTAGAGACGCGCATCAGGCAACTTTTGGGCATGAAGGCCCTGGTACGGGCGAGCGCGTTCACAAGGATTGAGTATCGCAACACGATGCAACACGTTGTTGCTCGAGCTCAAATATTTGAACTTTTAATCATTCAGCGTTCACTCCCTGAGTGACGTAACGTAACAGCCAATCAGAGTTCAACGGGCCAACCGTTTCCTGTGGCCCGGAGTGAACCGTAGCATTGAGGAGAAAGGGATGTTGCCGCTTGAAACTCCCGGAGCTCTATATCTTAATAATATTATATTATATAACATTTATATCTATACAATAACGCCATTAATACAAATTGGCAACGCTCTTTTTCTTTTCTCACTTTGATTTTGAACGGTTAGGCCCACAGAATGTCAACATTCATATCAGAAATCGTTTTTGGTTCCACTTACTTTACATTAGATTACACTTGCAGGAAGTGACTGCATGATTACAATTGCAGTAATTGACAGCTTGTTTACAATTCCAAAATCAGTGACACTTCTTATTTGAATTTACCTACAGTTGTAGTAATTGTTGGTGTACAAAAATACTAATTAACTGCCTGTTTACAATTCCCAAATCTGTGGTGTTCCATGAGTTTCATATTCAACCCACACTGAGTGAGTCAATAAAACTCCCTCAAGATCACTTGGTCTAGTTTTTGCTTATTGCATTTGGTATGAAGATAATGTGTCATTCCATTTGATAATCTCATTTAACTTTAAAATATAATTTTAAAAGTGCAATAAATCGCGAGTTAATTCAACAATACTATGCGATTAATCGCTATTAAAACTTTTAATCGTTGCCCGGCCCTAAATATAATATATAATATCACGGCCAAAAGCTGTGTCCGCCTCCCGATGATATTATGAATAGACTGCGTCGGGTTCTCCGACGTCTCTGGTACTTCCACAACAACTCAACTTCCTCATGCACACAGGACTAAACTTGCGTGATACAATTTTCGCAAATCACAACCAAGACCTCAAGCGACCAGCGTCACTTTTGGTGTTAACGCAGAGATAGACAGGTACCCTGTATATTAGAGTGAGGGTTAGACAGGTACCCTGTATATTAGGGTGAGGGTTAGACGGGTACCCTGTATATTAGGGTGAGGGTGAGACAGGCAGCCTGTGTATAATAAAGATGTCTGACCTTGTCCAAGATGGCTTCTTGTTTGATTCGGTCGTTTTTAAAATCCTCATCTGCGTCCACAACGAGGATGGGGACGTCATTCATGAACGCAAACTCCTGGCTGACACACAGACACACACAAATTAATACCACACACACACACACACACACACACACACAAATTAATACCACACACAGTCACACACACACACACACACACACACACACACACACACACACACACACACACACACACACACACACACACACACACACACACACACACACACACACACACACACAGTAGTAGTACTGCAGTAATACTCACTTGGGGTCCCGGTGGTGCAGTAGTATTAGTAGTACTGCAGTAGTACTCACTTGGGGTCCCGGTGGTGCAGTAGTATTAGTAGTACTGCAGTAGTACTCACTTGGGGTCCCGGTGGTACAGTAGTATTAGTAGTACTGCAGTAGTACTCACTTAGGGTCCCGGTGGTGCAGTAGTATTAGTAGTACTGCAGTAGTACTCACTTGGGGTCCCGGTGGTACAGCCAGGCATCGTGTTTCTGGTGAAGTACTTCCAGGTACTCCAGAGGAACGTCCTGCTCCTCCTCCCGCGAACGCATCTGCAGCCTCTGCATGCACTTCTACACACACACACACACACACACACACACACACACACACACACACACACACACACACACACACACACACACACACACACACACACACACACACACACACACACACACACACACACACACACACACACATTAATAGTCTATAATAAACCAACATGAAAAGATTGATATAATAATCTGTAATAATTTGACCTGGGGGGATTTAAATAGTCTTTAGTAATATGACATGAGGAGACTTTAATAATCTGTAACAATCTGACCTGGGGCTGGGCTCGGAGGTAGATGATCCCGTCCAGATGGATCATGGGGAGGAACTGGGAGAGCAGCCAGGTGTGCTGATCCTGGTAGACACTCCACTCTTCCGAGGTCAGGTTCCCTGACTCATAGTGACTAGACGCAAACACATACCTGAGAGACAGACAGACAGACAGGCAGATAGTGACAGACAGACAGACAGACAGACAGGGACACAGTCAGAGAGGGACAGAGAGAGCGCACGAGAACGGAGGATGTGACAATATATTATGTTTATGAGACAGCCAGGTTACCGGTCGCTAGAATGATTGACAAGACGGAAGGGCAACCTGACGCCGTCGCCAGACAGACGGGTACCTGTCGCTGTAGACTGATCTCTCGTAGCAGACGACAGGTTTTTCAGCCAGCTTGAGAGACGGAGGCTGCAGCTGGGCACGAATCCGACTGAGAAACGCATAACTCTACAGACAGACAGGTAGAGAGAGACGGGTGGGAAGACTTACAAATGGGTGGAGACAGCTGTTTACTGAAGGCACTTCAAGTTGAAGCGTTCCAATTCTCTCTCTCTCTGTGTGTGTGTGTGTGTGTGTGTGTGTGTGTGTGTGTGTGTGTGTGTGTGTGTGTGTGTGTGTGTGTGTGTGTGTGTGTGTGTGTGTGTGTGTGTGTGTGTGTGTGTGTGTGTGTGTGTGTTACACAGGGTGTGTGTGAAGCGTCAGTGCAGTAGTACTGTGGCAGTAGTGCTTGTAGTTAGTGCATGTTGCATGCTGCTTCTGCTTGCTTCTTTCTGCTTTCAGCTACGGCCACCGGCTAGCCTCTGTTTGGGGTGAAAAGAGGAGCAGAGCGCGTAAGTCTCCTCCTGCCGGTACATAGCCTCTCCACCACCAAGACTCCTACAGTGCCTCCTCGTGGCCTCACACGGTAACTGGGTACCTCGCGGTCCCAGGCTAAACTGTAGGAGATCTCGGAGCAGCAGTGGGCCCCAGAGAGAAGGCGTGCAGGCCCACCGGTGTGTGGACATGCCCTGGCGCCTCTCAACCACTGCCCCAGCCTATGGGTAAATAGCATGGGCAGATGGGGCTCATAGCCATGGCAGGCAACCCATCTAGGAGAAGGCCACTCCGATCAAGAACCTGTGGAGATAACCCACATTAGGCAGTCACCAACAGACCGGTGTTCTGGCAGTCTTCTGCAACTCCCTTCCACTGAAGGTCGTCGTGCTTTGCATGCCACTGGAGTATGTCGGGGGGAGCCAAGACAGTGAGGTCAGAGACTGCGCACCACTGCCTTCACTATAATCTATTCTTCTGCGCAGGCCTGCCCCAAATACCCCACCCCCACCCCACCCCATCCCCTCCCCACCCCATCCCCCCCCCCCCATAAGAAGTCCTGCGGCGTTGGGGAAGGGCGGCAGGTACAGGTCAGGATGTGACTGGGAGTATCTAGCCCAACCCTGCACGCTAGGCGGCGTGAGAAAGATGGTCGCCGAGGAGTGGGATGGAACAGCGCTCCTCTCCGGCAGCTCCTCACGCGACTGAGCAGCCCCTCCCTGCTCACCCTGAGAGGGAAGGGCCTAGAAAAGGTGGCCTAAAAAAGGACTGTTCTGTTTAACCCGGGCAGCCTGCCGCAGCTGCCGGGTCGTCCCTCCATGCGGTCGAAAATATAAGAAAAAGAAAACCCACATGAAGCTCACCATTGCAACCTGGAACGTCCGCACACTTTTGGATGTGCCCGTTGACTACTCTCGTCCCCAAAGAAGAACAGCGCTGGTTGCACACGAGCTGCAGAGATACAACATTGACATCGCAGCTCTTAGCGAAACACGCTTCCATGGCGAGGATTCTATAACAGAGGTGGGAGAAGGCTACACCTTCTTCTGGAGGGGGCTTCCAGAAGGCTCCCGCCGCCTCCATGGTGTAGGTTTTGCTGTGCGGTCAAGCCTACTTCAGAGGATCCCAGAATCCCCAGTCGGCATCAGTGAAAGACTGATGACCTGGCGCATTCCCCTCACCAACAACCGTCATGCCACCCTCATCAGTGCATATGCCCCAACACTGGATGCTGACCCCGAGTGCAAGGAACTCTTCTATGCCTCCCTGCACTCCGCCATAAATAAAACACCCTCCACCGACAAGCTCATTCTCCTCGGGGACTTTAACGCGAGAGTGGGCTCTGACAGTGTGTTATGGAAGGATGTGCTTGGGCAGCACGGTGTTGGTAAACTCAATGAAAATGGTCTTCGCCTCCTCACTCTCTGCTCTGAGTATCAGTTGGTCATCACCAACACCTTGTTCCAACTGAAGAACAAATTTAAGACCTCCTGGCAACACCCCCGCTCTAAACACTGGCACCTCCTTGATTACATCATTGTCCGCCAAGCTGACAGGAAGGAGGTGCGAGTTACCAGAGCCATGCGTGGAGCAGACTGTTGGACTGATCACCGCCTGATCAGAGCCAAATTCACCCTGGAACTCCGTCCTCCACTGAGGAAAACACCACCCTGCAGGAAGCTCAACTGTGATGCATTGAAGTCACCGCACTCAGTCAACCAGCTCAGGGAACAGATCGCCTTACAGCTGTCCAAGATCCCTGAAACACCAGCTGATCTGGACGTGAACACCACCTGGAGCACCCTACGCACCGCTATTCACCGGGCTGCAGTAGAGTCTGTAGGGTACACCAGACGGAGACACCAAGACTGGTTCGACAACAGTGCACCAGGCATCCACAACCTACTTCAGGAAAAACACAAGGCCCTTGCAGCTCACCTTTCCAACCCCCAATCCACCTCGCTGAAGGCCCGCTTCAACAACATCCGGGCTGAAACACAGCGTACCCTCAGAGCCATGAAGAATGACTGGTGGACAAAGAAAGCCCACGAGATACAGCATCACGCGGACACCAACAACTCCCACGCTTTCTATGACTCCATCAAGGCTATTTATGGCCCACAGAGGAAGAACATAACCCCGGTCAGATCAGCAGATGGTACCATCCTGCACAAGGACAAACAACAGATCCTGGACAGATGGGCTGAGCATTTCAACACCCTGCTGAACACCTCATATCCAACTAGGACGGACACACTTGCCGACCTCCCATGCCTGCCAACCGTCACTGATCTGGACTTCTCCCCCAGCTTTGCTGAGGTGCAAAAAGCCATCGCTGGCCTGAAGAACAACAAGAGCCCAGGCCTTGATGGAGTCCCGGCAGAAATCCTGAAGCATGGCGGATACCTCCTCACCCGCAGATTACACCAACTGATCGTTAACATTTGGTCATCTGAAGTCATCCCGCAAGATTGGAAGGATGCCAACATCATCACAATCTTTAAGCGGAAAGGAGACAAAGCAGACTGCGGTAATAGCAGAGGCATTTCCCTCTTGTCAGTTGCCGGTAAGGTGCTCGCACGGATCATGCTACTCCGACTAGCATCTCATGCTACCAATAACATTCTACCGGAGACCCAGTGCGGCTTTAGGCAACAGCGAAGTACCGCAGACATGATCTTTGCTGCTAGACAGATACAGGAAAAATGCAGAGAACACTGCAAAGACCTGTACCTAGCTTTCATTGATCTGTCCAAGGCCTTCGACACGGTAAACCGGGAACTGCTGTGGGAAGTGCTGGGGAAGCTGGGGGTTCCACCAAAGTTCAGAAACATCTTGCGGCAGTTTCATGATGGGATGCAAGCCTGTGTGAGTGTTGGTGGCCAACAATCTCCATTCTTCAGTGTGGATGTGGGGGTCAAGCAAGGGTGTGTCCTAGCCCCAACCATCTTCAACATATTCCTCTCCACAGTCACCCTCCTCTCGCACAAACTCCTGGACCCTTCTGATGGGGTACAGATACAGTACAGACTGGATGGCAACCTCTTCAACATTAGGCGCCTCCAAGCCTTCACCAAAACCACCACCCAACACATCTTAGAGCTACAGTATGCAGATGACTGTGCTCTCCTCGCCCACTCACCAGAATCTCTACAGCGTGCGCTGAATGTGGTCGCCTCCATCTACAGCGCCATTGGTCTCCAAATAAACATCAAGAAAACACAAATAGTTGCTCAGGAGTTCACCCCCCAAACGTGTGTGCCCACCTTCACCCTCGATGGTCATCCCCTTGCCATCGTCCCACACTTCACCTACCTAGGCAGTATTCTGTCCCCCTCCTGCAACATCGATGATGATATCCAGGTCCGCATCGGTCTGGCCTCTGCTGCCTTTGGCAGGCTTAGCGCCAGGGTTTTCCAGAACAGGAACCTTACCACCTCCACCAAAGCAGCTGTGTACAGGGCAGTCTGTCTTTCCACACTGCTGTATGGTTCGGAAACCTGGACACCCTACCAGAGGCATTTTCGAACCCTAGAGGCCTTCCACATCCGTTGCCTGCAAAGGATCCTGGGTGTGTCCTGGGAAGACAGGGTGCCTTATGCCGAGGTCTTTGACCGGACCCACACACAAAGCATCGCCCTGCTCCTTGCGCAAAAACACCTACGCTGGGTTGGGCATGTGATCCGTATGCCTGCCCACCGCCTGCCCAAGCAAATCCTCTATGGCCAACTTCTGGATGGCCAGAGATCTGCTGGGGGTCCAAAAAAGCGCTATAAGGATCACCTCAAAACCCTCCTGAAGCAGTGCAACATTCCACCTACTGCACTCGAGTCCCTGGCTGCTGATCGAAACACCTGGAGCTCCTCCTGCAACCAGGGAACTACTCACCTTCAGGAGCAAGCCACAGAGAGGAGGATACAGCGACGTGCACTGAGGCATCAACGTGCTGCAGTGCCCACACCCTCCAGTGCCACATACCCCTGTCTCTCTTGTGGCAAAATCTGCGGATCCCGCATAGGCCTGCACAGCCATTTGGCTATGCATCGTCGCAACACACCCCAATAACTGTCCTTCCTTTCCATTTGGAGCAACGTCATCATCGTAATCGATGGACTGCCATAACGTGTGTGTGTGTGTGTGTGTGTGTGTGTGTGTGTGTGTGTGTTACCTGGAAGGTGTAGGACCACCTGCGGGGATCAGTGTACATCATCTGGAGAATATTTCCTCCACTCTTCTGGGAGGAACTCAGGTCCTGACACACACACACACACACACACACACACACACACACACACACACACACACACACACACACACACACACACACACACACACACACACACACACACACACACACACACACACACCATTAGTGTACCTGTTAGAGGGTTAAGATGCTATCTATAACATGTGTTATCTATAACGGATTCTTGGACACACACACATGCACATTAGTGTACCTGGTAGAGGCTATAGACGCTGTATATGACGGGTATTCACTATGAAGGTACCTGGTTAACGTCGTCTGCTTTGTTCTGGAGGCTGCACCACTTCCCAATGGGCTCAGGAACCACTTCCCAGTCCTCCAACCGCTCGCCCAACACACGCACCAGTGTGGATTTACCTGCAGCTACACACACACACACACATTAATACCATAAACAAATACACACATTAATACCACACACACACACACACACACACACACACACACACACACACACACACACACACACACACACACACACACACACACACACACACACACACACTAAAGCAGTTCTTTCAGAGGAACATTTACATATTTAAACCATGCGAGTGGTCCCTGGTCCTAGCCTCCATTCTGTCCCACGCCACTCCACAATTCCCGAGTTTCTTCTCCACGCTACAGCTTGCTACTGCCTCACTACAAGGGAACCCCAGCTTCCACTACAATCAATCCTGATCGTTGTTTCTCCGTCTCCTCCACGGTAGTATTTACTTTATATTACATTATCGTTCGCTCTTTGTCAGGTATGAGTTAATTTATAAGTTCAGGTACAAGTCCTCTAATTTTAGCCTTGTGACACTGCGTGCCTGGGGTCTAGTATATGTTGGTTCATTATGAGTTAAAGTTAAGGTGAGTTTAGTCCATGTTATTAATAATTAGGTGAGCTTACCGATGTTTCCCTCTATGGATATCTTCTTGCACCTCTTCTCTTCTCTGCGGTTTGAATCCGGTGTGAAACATCTCTTTGGAGGTGTCGCCATTCTGATCGGTATAGTGTCACTAATTATAAATTGAACGTTGATTTCGTGTTTTCCACTTTTAAAGGAAAAGCCAAAAACAACGCTAGTCTTCTTCCCGCTCCGCAGTCCGCACATCAATCAAAGGTAGCGCCAAAAAAAATCGTCACTTCCCGGAAGTGATCCACTCCCGTGTTCGGGAAAGTTTTACTGTTATGTTATTTTACTATTTTACAGTACAAGTAATACTAATATAACTAATAGTCAAAGTAATATGATAAATATTGTTACTCTATAACTCTCACTATTACTCATATTACTTTGACTAATATAATTAATCATAGTAATATAAGTTATAGTAATATCTATCATTATGGTTAGGGGTAAGGGTTAGGTTAAGGAGATAGTCATGGAGGTTTGGGGTCAGGGTAAGGGTTAGGGAGATGGTCTTTTGGTCATCCCATCCACCAAAAGATCAGTTGGTAAGAGAGCATTTGCCTCTCGTGCCCCATATTTATGGAATAACCTACACCAACATATCAGGGAAGCAGGGTCTGTGGATGCTTTTAAATCTAAGTTTAAGACATTTTTGTTCTCAAAACACTATGGAGTGTAAACTGTTGTTGTTGTCTTAAGTCATTATTGTTGTTGTCCAAAATAATTATTTGTTTCAAGGCCATTCTGTTTTTAGGAATGTGTTGACGTTGTTCTTTATCTAGAAGTGTTCTGAGACCATTTCGATTGTAAGACTGCACTTTAAATAATAAATGGATTGATTGAGGGTCATGGGGGTTTTGGTAAGGGTAAAGCGAGATGGTCATGAAGGTTTATGGTTAGGGTAAGCGCAGGGCCGACGGACTGCGGGGGATAGTGAGGCAGTCGTGGGGGGGCCCAAGGCAGAGGGGGGGCCCATGGCAAAAAAAAAGCAAAAAAAAAAAGAAATTCGAATTATCCACCAGCCCATAGTGTTAGGAGTCGCACATGGCCTCGTCTCCCCCCCCCCCCCCCCCCGTCAACAATCATTCTACTCCCCCCCCGTCAACAATCGAGGGGGGGGGGGGGGGGGGGGGCATCAGTACCTTGTGTATAGGGACCCAGGATTTGGTGCAACGGCCCTGGGTAAGCGAGATGGTCATGTAGGTTTAGGGTTAGGGTAAGCGAGATGGTCATGTAGGTTTAGGGTTAGGGTAAGCGAGATGGTCATGTAGGTTTAGGGTTAGGGTAAGCGAGATGGTGATGTAGGTTTAGGGTTAGGGTAAGCGAGATGGTGATGTAGGTTTAGGGTTAGGGTAAGCGAGATGATGATGGGGGGCTAGGGTAAGGGATGTGGGTTCTCTTCATGAAGTTACATTGTTGGGCCATGGCTCAGCAAGGAGCATACTGACCCCAGCCGGCACATTTGTTACACACCACTGCTAACACTTCTAGAGGTTCAAGGATTTGCGGTCGACTTTAATCCTCCATGACTGGATATGTGAAAATCCAGTGCTGCCCTCTTGAGCTCACTTCGTGAACGGTTCCCCTGTTGATGCTATTTGCTACTGGTGCATATATATATAACATATATTTATGTTCCTGTACCAGATTTATTTATTGGGTTTTTTGATAGGGACCATGCATATTTATGAACATTGTTTTTTAAAAAACACCATGTAAATGGCCAGAATTAGTAACAAATTATTTAATTTCATCTGAAGTCCCTAGGTGGATAGATTTGCTTGGGTCCTATAAAAGTTGCTATATCTATTAAAAGTTATTATCATGTTACTACAATTATCAGATATGATTTGACAACGCGTGGGCGTTTGAGGAGGTCGGGGGGATTCGCCCACCACCAGAGGCGATGCGCTCAGAGTGAGTCCCCAGAGTGAAACGCCAGGCGGCGACATCCGATCACAGCACATTATCACCACGACCCGGAAGCTGTAGTCGGCAGGTTATGCGCATGCGTAGGGGTCCAAAGAACAGGGTGCCGTGGAATGAATGAAGCTTAGTACTACTACGGCTACTAATACGACGACGAATACCGCTGCTGCCGTAACTACTTCCACATAATACTCGGCAAGGTAAACGTTTGTCCTATATTTTCACGTTTTTCTACTAAAAAGCGGAGAAGTACCGCGGGGGAGGACCCAGGAAGGGAGAGTTTCTCGGCGCGGCCTGCGCGGCTCTTTGTGTCCGGAGGAGGCATGGCTCTTTGTTCCGCTGATATATCGATCATGTAGCGATAGATCTACTGATATATTGATTATTTTACGGTCTATCTTTTGATATTTTCATTTATGGTGCGATAGATCTTCAAATGTATTGATTTAGTTACCTCTTCTGATATTTTGAGTACGGTACGGTCCATCTCGTGGGATGCTAAGGTACGAGCCATCTTCAGATATATTGATAAAGCTAAGAACCATATTCAAATATTTAAATTGTGATGATATATATATATATATTGATACGTGGCTTATGTTATGATCTATCTTCGGATAAAAGTTATTGATTATGTTAAACGTCTTCTGAATATTGATTGTTATGATCTCTCCTGATACAGTGAATCGATGAGGGGGGTTTCCGATTGCGCAACAGTTGTAGCGCTACGCCACATGTACTAACACCGTACCTCTATGTATAACTTATATTTAGAGTTGCACTGTATGCCTAAAATAGGTGTAGAGTTGTAAATGGCGCTAAAAGCTAATGTATACTATATTAATATTGGTTTGTGATATCTCTACCTGTATTCACATGTGTATATGTGCCTCGTTTGATCCCGAGTCGATGGTATAGCAGGACGAAACTACTTTGGAATTTTCAATTACTTTCCAACGTGATATTGTATGGGATAACCCAGGGTACTCTCGCAGGCCTTCGTGAAAAACGCACTGATATCTGTTGCTTCACAACGAACGTTTAAATCCAAGTCTGCCGTCGCTTCGCGGCTTTATCTGTGGTTGTTTACATCCATGATTTGTGTTCAGAACGCTAAACATGGCCGCGGACGTTCAGACTCCCTCCATGTTTGGAGTTTTTTTTTTCTAACTATCTGATGTTACTGAGGTGTGAAATATGAGTGTTATATCATGTTACGTGTGAGGGTGATGAAGGGACATTTTGGGCCGACCGTTGGGGTAGTGGGAGAGGGGTTTTTAAACAATGTCGAAAACTTTCCAAATCATTGGCGTGATCCGACTTTGTGATGCCACCAACGATTCAATGTGCCTCACTTTACTACGCCAACAGTTGGTAGGAGGAAGATAGACTACAACGGTTTTTCAGGAAGGTACCTTTCCTCTCAAAGCCGTGGCTATTCATTTCCTTTTCGTGGAGACGGTTCTCTGTGTGAATGTTTGTGTTAATGTGTGCGTTTGTTTCCCTGTGTGGCTGCAGGGGGCTTCAAAGAGATGGCAGATGAAGGCTACGTGGTCCGGATCCGAGGTCTTCCCTGGTCCTGCTCCGTTGAGGAGGTATCCCGCTTCTTCTCAGGTAAGGCCCAGGGACCGATACTAGATCATTGTGTTTGTGTGGAAGACAGACAGCGGTGTGTGTGTGTGTGTTTTACAGACTGTAAGGTGTGTTTGTGTTGAAGACGGATGGGTGTGTGTGTGCGTGTTTTACAGACTGTAAGGTGTGTTTGTGTTGAAGACGGACGGACGGGTGTGTATGTGTGTTTTACAGACTGTAAGCTTTGTTTGTATGTGTCTGACAGACACATACTGACAATAAGGTGTGTTTTCCCGACTGTAAGGTGTGTGTCTTTTTAAAGACTTTAATGTGTGTGTTTTCCAGACTGTAAGGTAGCCAACGATGGCAACAGCGTCCACTTCACCTTCACGAGGGAGGGCCGGCCGAGCGGAGAGGCCTTCGTGGAGCTGGAGAGCGACGAGGACTTGAAGATCGCCGTCAAGAAAGACCGAGAGACCCTGGGCCACAGATACGTAGAAGGTGAGACTCGCAGGCGGTGAGACACGCAGGGGGTGAGCCACGCAGCGGGTGGGACATGCAGAGGATGACACGCGGACAAAGGGATGCATATAGAGTGATATTTAGGGGGGCGAGGCACTGACTGGGTGTCCCTACGAAACTTAAAGGGGCTTTAATGTAACTGTAAGTTGTTGTATATAGTGTGTGTGTGTGTGTGTGTGTGTGTGTGTGTGTTTTAAGTCCAGCAGTTTGCAGATGAGTGACGATTTATAACGTGTGCCTTGTTTAGCTCCAACAGTGTGCAGATGTATAACGTGTGCCTTGTTTAGCTCCAACAGTGTGCAGATGTATAACGTGTGCCTTGTTTAGCTCCAACAGTGTGCAGATGTATAACGTGTGCCTTGTTTAGCTCCAACAGTGTGTAGATGTATAACGTGTGCCTTGTTTAGTTCCAACAGTGTGCAGATGTATAACGTGTGCGTGTTTCTGTGTGTAGTGTTCAAGTCCAACAGCGTGGAGATGGAGTGGGTCCTGAAGCACACGGGGCCGGGCTGCACCCAGCCGGAGGAGGAGGCCGGGGACGGAGAGGGCCTGGTCCGTCTCAGAGGCCTGCCCTTCGGCTGCAGCAAGGAGGAGATCCTACAGTTCTTCTCTGGTAAGTCACTTCCTGTCTCTGTTCTTCACCTCCTGTGTTATCCCCGTGCCGTGCAGCCTCCATGAACACTGTGTGTGTGTGTGTGTGTGTGTGTGTGTGTGTGTGTGTGTGTGTGTGTGTGTGTGTGTGTGTAGGCATGGAGATCGTTCCCAACGGCATCACGTTGCCCATGGACTACCAGGGAAGAGGGACTGGAGAGGCCTTCGTTCAGTTTGCCTCCCAAGACATCGCAGAGCGGGCCTTGAAGAAACACAAGGAGCGCATCGGACACCGGTACGCACCACGTCGACACGCATCTACGCACTATTCACGCACTACGCACCAGGGCTGCTCGATTATGGGAGGAAAATCATAATCACGATTATTTTGGTCAATATTGAAATCATGACTATTCAAACGTTCATTTTTGAGTTTGAAAACATGTATTTATTCAGCATGTCTCCCTTTGTAGCTGAGAAAGAATACACAAAATGGTTAAAAAAAAGAAAATGTTCCCATTTAAAATGATATATTTTAGATTGGAAATAATACAGATATGTATCGAAGTGTTCTGCCCTTTCTATAAAAAGATTAAATTAAAAATAAGAAGCAAAAAACACGATTATGTTACTTTTGTGATCGTTTGACACTAAAATCTAAATCAAGATCAAAATTTGATTACTTGCCCGGCCCTACGACGCACCACATCTACTACACACTATACACAATTTAAACACAATACACACCACATTTACAAACTGTACACGCTTCACACTAGAGACACTACACCCCACATCGACACACTATACAAACTACACACAACATCTACTACACACAATTTAAATACAATACACACTACAAAGCAGTACACACCACATCTACACTATCCCCCATTTATACACACCACATCTACACACCACATACCACATCTACACACCACATCTACACACCAAATACCACATCTACACACCACATTCCACATCTACACACCACATCTACACCCTACGCACCACATCTACAAACGATCCACCATTAATACGTACCACACACCACATCTACACTCCAAATCTACACACTATATACACACCATTGACACACATTTGTACATTGTATGTGCACGTACACGGAGATCTAACTGTTTGTGTGTGTGCGTGCGTGCGCAGCTACATCGAGATCTTCAAGTCCAGCCGGGCGGAGGTGCGGACCCACTACGAGCCGCAGCGTAAGGTGGGCGGCGGCGGAGGGGGGCGTCCCGGGCCCTACGACCGGCCCAGCGGCGGCGGCGGCGGCGGCGGGCGCGGCAGCTACAACGGCATGAACCGCGGCGGGGGGGCGGTGGACCGCCGCCGGGGGGGATACGGAGGTAGGCACTGACGAGCGGGTCGCCCTCCAGGGCCGGGACCTAGCTGTCCCCCGCTCCCGGCTGACTGAGCGTTGCTTGTTGTGTCTGTGCAGGAGGTTCTGAGCGCTACGGCGACAGCGGCTCCAACTTCCAGAGCACCACGGGCCACTGCGTCCACATGAGGGGCCTGCCCTACCGCGCCAGCGAGACGGACATCTACAACGTAAACACTAGCCTACCACGCGCACACTGGTCTACACCGTAAACACTAGCCTACCACACGCACACTGGTGTACAACGTAAACACTAGCCTACCACGCGCACACTGGTCTACACCGTAAACACTAGCCTACCACACGCACACTGGTGTACAACGTAAACACTAGCCTACCACACGCAAACTGGTGTACAACGTAAACACTAGCCTACCACACGCACACTGGTGTACACCGTAAACACTAGCCTACCACACGCACACTGGTGTACAACGTAAACACTAGCCTACCACACGCACACTGGTGTACAACGTTAACACTAGCCTACAACACGCACACTGGTCTACAACGTAGACACTAGCCTATCACACGCACACTGGTCTACAACGTAGACACTAGCCTACCACACACGCGCGCACACACACTTGTCTATAATGCAAACACTAGCCTACCACACACTGGTCTATAACGTTAACACTAGCCTACCTCACACTGGTCTATAAAGTAATCGCTAGCCTCCCCCCTGAACCTACATGTCTCCATGTTTGTAGTTCTTTTCCCCCCTGAACCTGCTACATGTCTCCATGTTTGTAGTTCTTCTCCCCTCTGAACCTGCTACGTGTCTCCATGTTTGTAGTTCTTCTCCCCCCTGAACCCGGTGCGCGTGCACGTGGAGGTGGGGCACGACGGACGCGTGACCGGAGAGGCCGACGTGGAGTTTGCCACACACGAAGACGCAGTGGCGGCAATGTCTAAAGACAAGGCCAACATGCGTAAGTGTCCACTATACAGCCAATAATTACACTTGCATTTAGCAGACAATTTGGTCCAAAGCCACTCGACTCAGCTAGGAGGAGCTGGAATTTGAACTAGCAACCTCCTGGTTACAAGTCATCCCGCTCTCCCTCTTGAACTAAGCAGACATAAATGTATGATTATATCCATCTCATTATGGAGGATGTAGAGGAGCACTTGTGTTCAATGTTCATTAATGGTGAAAGTGATGTTCATTCTGAAATGGTGTGTTTACAGAGCATCGCTACGTGGAGCTGTTCCTCAACTCCACCTCCGGGGGAAGCAACGGGGGATACGGAGGCCAGATGATGGGTGCGTACCAACAAAGAATAAAAACTGTCTGTTTATCTAGTCGTCAATGTTTGGAGATGTTAGGTAAATTGGCCTTTAGCGTTTTCGATTTATCTAGGAAGAATTTAAGTGCAGTTCCAAAACAATACTTTATCTTGAGAATGATCTGTTGAGGTTAATTTAATTGAGATTAGCAGGTTACAAGTAGATGCCAGAGGTAAGCAGAGGCGGGTTAAGGGAAGCAAAGTAAAGGTAAGGATGGTCATGTTAGCAGAGGAGGGTTATGGTAAGGAGGTAATGAGAGGAGGGTTAAGGTAAGCGAATGAAGGTTAAGTTAATGGAGGAGGGCTAAGGTAAGCAGAGAAGGTTAAAGTAATGGAGTAGGGTTTAAGGTAAGGAGGGTTAAGGTTAGGAGAGGAGGCTTACGGTGAGTGTACTAGCTGTGTCAACGTATGTAAACCCTTCTAAACTCTTGTTCCGGGTTTCTTTCCTCGTCTCCTAGGCAACCAGTCTTCGTATGGTAACCAGGGGATGGGGGGCTACAACAGTGGTGGTGGTGGTGGTGGCATGGGTGGGGGCTACAGTGACTACAGTAAGCACCAACTCCCTGGGGGCGGGGCCTGTTCTGATTGGCTGTCGAGTCCGGGATGTTGACCTGTCTATTCCTTTTTCCTGTCAGGTAACCAGAGCGGCGTGGGCAACAGTTACTATGGCAACGGCCGAGGCTCCATGGGAGGGGGGTGGGGCATGTGATGGGCGGGGGCTAATTGACCAGAGAAACAAACTCTTGCGCTTTTTGGTATGAAGTTTGATATTCAATAAACGTTGGTCTTTTATTTTACACTGGGGGGGGCGGGGGGGGGGGGTGTACTTTAGTTTGGCTGAACATCAGTGAAAAGTTTCCAGTGTAAACTTCACTGGAAACTTTCCTTCTGAAGCCTTCCAAGATGGCGGCGGAAGAAACAAGATTATTTTCCTCATTTTCCACTGTTGGACAGCTTCAAATGGTTCAGTCTGTTGTTGGTTTCTCTGGACTCTGCGGAAGCAGGGATTTCTTCTGATTGGACCTCCATCGTTATTGGTCCCGCCCACATCCTTCCAACACAGCATTTGATTGGCTTGTTTTGGTTCCGCTGTCCACTTGTTTATTACATGTGTTAATAATTCATGTGTTTTGCTATTTTCTTTGTTTTTTTTCTAACATTCTCTTGTATCCATGGGAACCAGAGCCACAGCCTTTCTGTTATGTAGAAGAATGTTTTATGTTTCGTGTCAATAAACTCCAAGACCGTGCCTTTCGTGTATCATTTTATATTTTCCTTCCTTTTAAGTCGGGTGACCAAAACAGAATATTAAATAAATATTGTGTGTGTATATAGTAATAAATAGTTTGACATTACGGTTATTTTTCAACACTTGTTTTTGTGAAAAACCGGAACTATTACATTCAATGTTTTTATTTCAATCAATGCAATAATTCAATTAATGCAGTGAACAAATATACACAGTCGAGTCAAAGATATTATGCTATTAGGGGTTAATGTGTATATAGGTATGGATTTGCTTTTCAAAAGCGAATATAACATATACTAAACAATAGTATACAACTTTGGCAGGGGTGATGGTAAAAAAAATTAAGAACAGAAAACATGATGTATGGGGCTTTTAATTTGGTGAGCGCATTGTTGTCTGTGACGTCACTTTCATCATGGCCGCGCCCGTAAACCAGGAGCTGAAGAAGGTCTCTTTAATTTAATATCTTACTATTTTTACTATATAGAGCTATATTGAACACTTACTGTTTATGCTACTTGTGTGTATGTTTTCATCCTAGCGGTGTGGGCTGTAGTGTGCATGACTTAGATGTATGACGGGAATAACGTTACACACACTCGGACCACGCTCCTCGGCTATCTCTGGCCGCTAGCGATAGCTAACTATCCTAGCCTCTAGCTTAGAGACTGTCTTTTAACAACTAGCCAACCTATCCATATTTGTTACAAGCTAACTAGTACATCCAATGTACCACACTAACCAACTGGTCAGTCTGTTTAACCGCTGGCCTCATAGTCAATCTAATCAACGGGTAGCTCACTGATCCATCGCATCAACCACTATCAACTAGTCATTCAAATTAACCGCTAGCGAACTTGTCCATCTCATTACCATTAGCCAACTACTCCATCTATGTAACCAATTGTCGACTAGTCTTTTTTTTTAACCACTCCGCAACTAGTCCACCTTCTCTGTACCCCCAAGCATGTCCTAGTACAGTCAGTATGTCAACCGGTGTTGGAACTTGGGGCCAGGCCATCTGGTCCTGTAGCCAGAGCGATAGATCTTCTGGCCAAAAAATGTAATCTGGATAAAATTGATCCGGATTTCGAAATCCCATGTTTTTCTATCTAGGATCACCCGATCCATTTACCTTTATGCCAGTTTTTAAAGGAACATTATATTGGATCACTGTGATCCAAATACTAAATTTCAGGGATCAAATAGATCATCCCAAACCGAGTTTAAAATTTTGAAAAACCCAAAGGGCATGTTGGGTCCAGATCATAGGTAAAATCGGATTGCATGATCTGATCTTAGTTCGGAATCCCTCTTTTGCTTGGAAAAACCCAGTTCCAATATTTGATCCAATCCGTGACCTAAAATCCCGAAGGATTACTTTTGAAAAACTGGGCCCTGGGGACAGTCCGTCTCTGTATTAAGGGTTTTACCTGTATCTTAGAAACAAAGTACAGGCTTGCCTTGGAGTTAGATGGGACTCAGTCCTAAGATAAACATCTCAATGGATTGAGCCCCAGATGTGGTTAGAATACCAGAGCACCAGATGGGGCTAGAGCAGCAATTCGGGCTGTACCACCGTGGGTTCTGAACCTATGCCTTCTCCAAGTGTAGCTCTGAAAGCCCCGGTAGCAACATCTAAGGCTTTCATAGTGTGTTCATAAGTCTAAGGTTTTCATAGTGTGTTATATTCAAGTCAATCATCTTCAAATCGTTAATCAGTTAGACGATCCTCCATTCTAGGAGGGTACAATAAAATACCAAAGTATTTATTTGTATGGTCTAATGAGGTTAGGATGCTTATGGTGGAGATGATGTATATATAATTTATAATATAATTTATTGTTAATAATACTAATATGTCTACAGGGAAAGATTGTGTATATCATGTAGAATATAGTTGACTCTATAATGTATTAATAATACTTGTTTGTCTACGGGGGAAGATTGTGTGTCTATCATGTTTAATACAATCCATTAATAACACTCATTTGTGTCAGGCCTTCTCAGAGCTGCAGGTCAAGATGATCGACCGGCAGCAGAAAGTAAAGCTGGCCGACCTGCAGATTGAGCAGCTGAACCGCATGAAGAAGCACTCCAACCTCACGCACACCGAGATCACGGGCCTGCCCCCCAACACGCGCATGTACGAGGGTGTCGGCCGAATGTGAGTCACACACACGCCCTCACGCAGCCGTGCCCAGACAGGCGTCCAGCTTAACAGTCTACAGAGGACGTTGTAGTAGTAGTTGTTTTTCTAGTTTATGTTTTTGGAATTATAGCATACAACATGGCCGCTGCGATGATGGCTTAGGGTCAGTGGAGGGATGGGTTAGGGTCAGGGTTAGGGTTGGGGTCAGTGGAGGCCAGAGGGATTAGTTAGGTTCAGTGTTAGGGTTAGTGGAGGGATGGGTTAGGGTTAGGGTCAGTGAAAGGATGGGTTAGGGTCTGTGTTGGGGTCAGTGGAGGCTGTGGGTCAGGTTTGGGGTTAGGAATTTGTAAGGCTCAGTGTTGGGGTCGGTTAAGGAATGAGTCGGTGTCAGGGTTAGGGTCAGTGGCGGGATGAATAAGGGTCAGGGTTAGGGTCAGGAGGCGTTGGGTATTTGGAGTGACACTTCTGTACTAGCGAACTCAGGGTTTGCATCCTAACTGGTCTAAGCATATCGATCAAAAGTGAAGAGCCTTAAAGTCTAAAGAAGCTAAAGACTCAAACCGATGCACCAGGCGGAGCCCCTCCCGTCTTCCAGTGACGACAGCCTGATAGCTCCGGCCAAGACGAGCCTCAAACTCTGGGGAACTCGAGTGGTACTGGAGAAGGTGACCTCAGCGGCCTCCATGTTTACTGGGTACTGCAGAGGGAGTCTTTATTGCTCTTTTGCACATGTGGGTCAGTTCGACTTTTCACACTGAAATCTGATATTGGCCCAATAAAAAAAACCGACCAAAAGAACAGCTCTGAGCAGTAAATCGGAATTGAGTGCCAGAGCCAGAAGTGACGGAACGCGACGGCCACGGCCAAAGCTTTTTGTTGGACGATTTAATATATCCTGCCTCAGTACTTTACCAATTAGGAGAATGGAGAATTTGTATGTTTTCCAGGTTTATTCTGCAGTCTAAAGAGGAGATCAACGACCAGCTGACAGACAAACAGAAAACAGCCGACACCAAAATCAAAGAGCTGGAGGTACAACAACACACTAGCCCACATGCTAACACACTAGCATATATGCTAACAAGCTCTCCAAGATGTTACCATGCATGCTAACACACTAGCTATGATAACATGCAAGCACACATGCTAATACACCATCATAAATGCTCAAATGCTATCATAAACGCAGGCATGTATGCTTTTATCCGACCATGCACAGTAACACGCTATCGTACAAAATTCCACTATAAATGCAAAGCCACATGCCGATATGCTATCATACACATGATATCATATAATCGCATTTTAAGATGCTATCTTGCACATTCTAAGATGACATAAGCTATCTCCTTGTTGTCTGGTTCGTTCAGACAGATTGTTCTTTGTCAGACAGCGCCATAGACTACTAGACCACAGACTCATACTGAGTGAACAGCATATTCAATTGTGTGTGTGTGTGTGTGTGTGTGTGTGTGTGTGTGTGTGTGTGTGTGTGTGTGTGTGTGTGTGTGTGTGTGTGTGTGTGTGTGTGTGTGTGTGTGTGTGTGTGTGTGTGTGTGTGTGTGTTTGTTTGTGTAGCAAAAAAAGACGTACCTGGAGAGGAGTGTGAAGGAAGCTGAAGACAACATCAGAGAGATGCTACTGTCTAGGAGGGCCCAGTGATGCACACACACACACACGCACATGCACACACACGCACACAAGCTTGCATAACACATGCACATACTGCTGAATGATGTTGGTTTCCATGACAATGTGGTGTTTAAATAAAACAAGGTTTGTGAAGATGTATATTGTTTGATTTAATGTTCTTCCTCTTACTGGTTGTCTGCCTGTGGGATTAATTTATGTCATTAGCATAGCGGGGTCATAAAGCTACATTTTACATTGGCACTGTAAGAGGGTCAGTACTGTAATGAAGTTGTGGTCAGTAACAATACTCTGTCATAAAGGCAAGGTCAGCAACAATACTCTGTCACAAAGGCCTGGTCAGTAACAATACTCTGTCACAAAGGCCTGGTCATTAACAATACTCTCACAAAGGTCTAGTCAGTAACAATACTCAGGCTGTCATAAAGGCCTGGTCAGTAACAATACTCAGGCTGTCATAAAGGCCTGGTCAGTAACACTACTCTGTCACAAAGGCCTGGTCATCAACAATACTCTGTCACAAAGGCCTGGTCAGCAACACTACTCTGTCACAAAGGCCTGGTCAGCAACAATACTCTGTCACAAAGGCCTGGTCAGCAACAATACTCTGTCACAAAGGCCTGGTCAGTAACAATACTCAGGCTCTCATAAAGGCCTGGTCAGTAACAATACTCAGGCTGCCAAATAGGCCTGGTCAGTAACAATACTCAAGCTGTCATAAAGGCCTGGTCAGTAACAATACTCAGGCTGTCATAAAGATCAGCAACAATACTCAGGCTGTCACAAAGGCATGGTCAGCAACAATACTCAGTAGGCAGTATTCCCTGGCAATAGGACCCTATAGTGGGATCCGTGTGGATGGACAAGGTCTGGTCGTCATGGAGATTAAAACGAATATGTTTCTCCTTCAGACATGTGGTCTACAGACGGTTGTAGTTAGGGTTGCCTTGGAAACCGGATGCTCCAGAGTTAGCACCATCCTGGACCTTTGGGATCCCCTGGTAAGCTGGTAACCTGGTTACTTGGACAATGCTGCTGGATTTATTGCTAAGTCAAAGAGCATGTGGCCGGTCGTCTGTTGGAGAGGTGTGTCCTATATTAATTCATTTATATATTATATATTTATATAATAAACAAATTATGATTTCATCTATTTAGTGGCGCGGGGTTCAGTTTGAGTAAGTAAGGCAGGTTTCAGTTTGAGTAAGTAAGGCGGGTTTCAGTTTGAGTAAGTAAGGAGATGGAGAGAGAGAGAGCGGGCGAAAGAGAGCGAGCGAGGTAGAGGGAGAGAGAGCGAGAGAGAGAGCGAAAGATGAACAACAGAGGTTCTCTCTGCGGTCCGTTAGGAAGTGAGGGAGGACGAGCGTCTGCCTGTTAGATCGTTTATCCTAATCCCGCAGTAGTCCGCCCCGCGCCGGTCTGTCGGTACCGACCATGTCCCGGTGTCCGGTATGGACGGTGTCTCTGGTCCTGGTGCATCTCTCCTCATCGCTCTACATCACCCCGCACACAGGTACGTAGTCCTACTAGTCGATACTACCAGGGCTTGAGTACTAGCACTCCGGTAACGCGGTCAGACTTCTGGACTAGTTGTCACCGCTCGACTTCCAGAGTGGGTGGTGGATTCATGTGGAGCGGATTAAAAGCATTTAAACGTGTTTAAAAGTCTCAAAAGTTTAAGAATACAATCCTCACACCCTGACAGGAGAGTGTAGAAAATGGAAAGTTGGGGTTATGCCCGATCCGGTCTGGTTCCGTTTGGGTGTTTCAGAAAAACAAGCAACAGCTTCTTATTAGGGAGGGAGAGAGAGGGAGAGAGATAAAGAGAGGGTGGGTGGAGGGGAGAGAGGGACAGTATTTCTCCTCATTCTGCCACGTTTGTTCCGTAACGTTCTGGCGGTGGTGAGGAATGCGAAGGATTCACGGATCAGATTTCACCATCACTCCGTGATCTGGACTTGCACGGGCTGAGTTGTGTCTGTGTGTTTATATGACAGTATGTGTGGGCGTGTGTTTGTGTGTGTGTGATTTTCCTCTTTCACTTACTATCGTCCCGCCATCATTCTGTCACTTCTGAAATAATGCACTGACTTTCGTCCTAATGACCTTGTCTCTCTCTCCCTCTGACCCTCTTTCTCTCCCTCCATCTCTCTATTCTTCCTCCCCATCTCTCCCTCCTCCCCATCCTTCCCTACTTGCCTCCATCCTTCATCTCTCCCTCCCTCTTCCCCTCCCATTCCCCCCCTCCCTCCCTCCCTCCTTCCATCTCTCTCTCCCTCCCTCCATCTCTCCATCCCTCCTCTCCTCCCTCCCTCTCTCCCCCCTTACACTCCTTCCCTCCCTCCCACCATCTCTCGCTCTCCCTCCATTTTTCCTACCCTCCGCCCTCCCTCCATCGCTCCTTCCCTCATCCTTCCTCTCCCTCCCCCGCTGCCTCCCTCTCTCCCTCCCCTCCCCTCCCTCCCTCCCTCCCTCCCTCCCTTCCTCCCCCCTCCCCCCTCCCTCCCTCCCTCCCTCCCTCCCCCTCCCTCCCTGCCCCCCCTCCCTCCTCCCCTGCCTCCCTCTCTCCCTCCCTTCCTCCTTCCCTGCCTCCCCCCTCCCTCCCTCCCTCCCCCCTCCCTCCCTCCCTCCCCCTCCCTCAGAGTCTCTCCATGAAGTCCTGTCAGACTTTCAGGTCTTTCGTCCCCTCAGCACCGACTCTGAGGGGCGGTTCCTTTCTTACCTAGTGCCCGCCCCTAACCTGGACAGACCACGCCCCCGCAGCAGAAGACACGCCCCCGATGGAGGAAGGGAGGACCACATGAAGGAGAAGAGGGAGGAGGACCGCGGAGGGGGAGGGGCGGTGTTCTACAACATGACCATATTTGGGCGGGAGCTACACCTGCGTCTGCAGCAGAACCGCCGATTGGTCGCCCCGGGAGCGACGATTGATTGGCAGGAGGAGGATGGGGGCAGCATCCGGCTGCCCCTAGTGGACGCCCAGTGTCACTACAGCGGAGACGTCACCAACACACCTGACGCCGCCGTCGCTTTAAGCACCTGCCATGGACTGGTGCGTTTCACTGGTTAGGGCACTCAGAGTTAACCGGTTAGGAAAGAGTGTCACTATTAGTGTTATGTGATGAATACTAGCTGCAGTGTGTTACTGTTAATGTAACGACAGTTATTAGCTATAATAATGGGATTGTAACAAGCTTCAGTGTGTCACTATTTAGTAGTGTCATGGGATAGTTACTACAGTATGTAACTGTATGTGTTACATGATAGTGACTCAGTACAGTGTCTGACTGTTTACTACTGAAACGTGATAGTAAATAGCTACAGTGTGTAACTGTTCACTAGTGTAATGTGATAGAAGCTAGCTACAGTATGTAACAGTTCACTAGTGTAATGTGATAGAAGCTAGCTACAGTATGTAACAGTTCACTAGTGTAATGTGATAGTGACTAGCTACAGTATGTAACTGTTCACTAGTGTAATGTGATAGAAGCTAGCTACAGTATGTAACAGTTCACTAGTGTAATGTGATAGTGACTAGCTACAGTATGTAACTGTTCACTAGTGTAATGTGATAGAAGCTAGCTACAGTATGTAACAGTTCACTAGTGTAATGTGATAGAAGCTAGCTACAGTATGTAACGGTTCACTAGTGTAATGTGATAGTGACTAGCTACAGTATGTAACTGTTTACTAGTGTAATGTGATAGAAGCTAGCTACAGTATGTAACTGTTCACTAGTGTAATGTGATATCGGCGAGCTACAGTATGTAACGTGATTGTTAGGTCTACTAACTACAAAAAGTAACTGTTAGTATACTGTGATCCTGAGGTATTTGTTGGTGTATAGTTATCAGAATGGGCAGTGTGTAATGTGTTTTTGTTCCAGGCAGGTATGATCCGATTGGGCAAGGAGGAGTACTTTATCGAGCCGTTGGAGAGAGGGGAGAAAGCAGAGCGAGGGAAGGGAAGAGGACAAGAGCACATTGTTTACAGAATGTCCGACATTATCAAACACCCGACAGCTGTCAATCACACCGCGGATGACTTCAAAAAAGGTGACACATTACATTATCTTGTATTACATATTATATTACACACTATATATGAAATACTATCATATAAAACAGTAATATATTACATAATAATATATCATATTAAATACTATTAAATGCTTTATACATAACACAATATTTGGTTATATAACATACTAAGGCACTACTAAATTACTACAAATTACACACATTTTTATATTTTATGTCTATATTGTTATAATAATACATTTAATTTAGAGGCGCCTTTCAAGACACCCAAGGTCACCTTACAGAGCATATAGTCATCATACATTTAAAAAAAAAAAAAAAAAGACATTGTGTAAAAAATAAATAAATAAACATAAGCAATAAGAAATAAATAAAACAAAAACAAGACAAAACAAAAAAACAATCAAAGCAGTGATCAGTTAGACGTTGTGTGCGAGTTTGAACAGGTGAGTTTTGAGTTGTGACTTGAAGGTTGTAATGGTGTCTGACTGTTATGATATATATTATATTACACACTATAGATTTTAATATTACATTATATTACATACTAATGCATACTACATAACTTACTATGACTACATTATACTAGACTATTTTGCGACTATATCACTCCAGACAACAGATTTGTGTCTGTGTCTTCTGACTACAGGTTCTTTCCTTGGCTTTCAATCTGAGCTGGAGATGCTGAAAAAAAACACGAATCACTCAAATATAGGGGGTCGCATACGGCGGCAGGTAGAGGAGGAGGAGGAGCTGTTCAATGTAGAGGTAACTTTACTCTGTAATGTAGAGGAAACCTTCATCTGTAACTAAAGGTAACTTTACTCTGTAGCTAAAGGCAACTTTACTCTAAAATGTAGAGGTAACTTTACTCTGTAACGAAAGGTAACTTTACTCTGTAACAGAAGGTTACTTTACTCTTCAATGTAGAGGTAACTTTACTCTGTAACTAAAGTTAACTTTGCTCTGTAATGTAGAGGTAACTTTACTTTGTAATTTAAAGTAACTTTACTATGTTATGTTGAGGGGACTTTACTCTACCTAAAGGTAACTTTACTCTGTAATGTAGAGGAAACTTTCATCTGTAACTAAAGGTAACTTTACTCTGTAGCTAAAGGCAACTTTACTCTTAAATGTAGAGGTAACTTTACTCTGTAACTAAAGGTAACTTTACTCTGTAACAGAAGGTTACTTTACTCTTCAACGTAGAGGTAACTTTACTCTGTAACTAAAGTTAACTTTGCTCTGTAATGTAGAGGTGACTTTACTTTGTAATTAAAAGTAACTTTACTATGTTATGTAGAGGGGACTTTAGTCTGTAACTAATGGTAACTTTACTCTGTAATATTGAGGTAAATTACCTCTTCATTACATCTACTCGAAATAATTTATTGTATGTAGATTCTACATTATTCCATCATCTGCAGGTGTTGTTTGTAGATTTGAATTACATCTGTCCCCTGTCAGACTTGTCTGTAGATTGGACTTTTAGTTGAATCTGTTATTTGCGGGACTTGTTTGTGGGTTATACTTGAATCTGTCGTCTGCAGGTTTTGCTGGGCGTGGATTATTCTGTCATGTTGTTTCACGGCAGAGAGCAGATACAGCGCTACCTGCTGACCCTGATGAACATAGTAGGGCCCTCCACACACACACACACACACACACACACACACACACACACACACACACACACACACACACACACACACACACACACACACACACACACACACACACACACACACACACACACACACAGACTAAATCAATAATCAATAACCATGAATGAAAGTACTGTATATTTAGGTATTGATTTCAGGCCTCTCTTAGGTTAACGAGATCTACCAAGACCGCTCTCTGGGCGCCAACATCAACATCATCCTCGTCAGGATCATCATCCTATCAGCCAGCAAGGTACTTAACTGAGAACTAGTAACTAACCTGAGACCCACTAACTAACCTGAGACTCACTAACTAACCTGAGACTTAGGACCCAACCTGAGACTCAGTAACTAATCTGAGACTCAGTAACTAACCTGAGCCTCAGTAACTAACCTAAGACCCAGTAACTAACCTGAGTCCCACTAACTAACCTTTGACCCACTAACTAACCTGAAACACACTAACTAACCTGAGACCCACTAACTAACCAGAGACCCACTTACTAACCTGAAACCCACTAACTAACCTCAGACCCACAAACTAACCCGGGACCCACTAACTAACCTGAGACCCAGTTACTCACCTGTGACCAAGTAAGACACTAACCAGACAGTAACTTGAGACTAACCTGAGCACTTCTGCAGTGTGCAAAACAGAAGGCGCCCTTCTAAGGTTTAGTCCTGCAGGTGTAATCTAGTGTGTGTGTGTGTGTGTGTGTGTGTGTGTGCGTTTGTGTGCGTCTGTGCGTGTCAGTCCCAGGAGTTGATCGAGGTGTGGAACCCGTCCCAGAGCCTGGTGAACGTCTGTCGCTGGGCGTACCTCCAGCAGAGGGCGGAGCAGATGAGCGACCACCACGACCACGCCATCTACATCACCCGCCAGGAGTTCGGCCCCGCCGGCATGCAGGGTACCCTACTCCTGCTACGTTAGCACTAGCTTTAACGCTAGCTCTACCTCCTGCTATGTTAGCATTAGCTGTAATGCTACGCTAACCCAAGCTCTACCTCCTGTTATCTTACCGTTAGCTCTAATGCTACGCTAACGCTAGCTCTAATGCTGCGCTAACACTAGCTCTAACTCCTGCTGTGTTAGCGTTAGCCCTAATGCCACGCTAGTGCTAGC
>NC_079418.1:30448918-30473918 GCF_026213295.1 Gadus chalcogrammus
CATCCAGAACTTTGACACAATGCGAAATTATGTTGGTTAGTGAGGAGAACGCAACATCTGCCTATAACAAAATATATTTAATCCATTGATTTATATTTTATTTGAACAATAAGTCTTCCCAATGACAGTATGCGTCAATGTACTGTGTCTTTCGATTTGTATGTGTAGGGACTTTGTGGAGAACCACTATGTGAGTCTGAAGCGCGCCAACCCGGAGTTCCCGATCCTGATCCGGGAATGTTCGGGTGTCCAGGCGAGACTCTGGGGCAGATATGGTGAGGGTCTCTCTCTCTTCGACTCTGGGTCTGGGTTTGTCTCACTGTAGCTGTCTCTCGTGGGTCTCTCTGTCTCTGCGTCTGTGTGTGTCTCTGTCTGTGTTTGCCTGTTCCTGTCTCTGTGTGTGTCTCTCTGTCTCTCGTTCTTTGTCTCTGTTGGTGTCTGCCTGTGTGTGTGTGTGTGTGTGTGTGTGTGTGTGTGTGTGTGTGTGTGTGTGTGTGTGTGTGTGTGTGTGTGTGTGTGTGTGTGTGTGTGTGTGTGTGTGTGTGTGTGTGTGTGTCCTTTTGTGTGTGTCTCTCTCTTGGTGCTTCTGTTTGTCTCTCTGTCTCTCTTTCGGTGTGTGTGTGTGTGTGTGTGTGTGTGTGTGTGTGTGTGTGTGTGTGTGTGTGTTCCGTGGAGCTATCTGCATATGAAGGGGTCATGCTATATTCTCTCTTGTGATTTACACCAGCTGGATTCTAAACAGTTTAGATAGATGTTTCATCATGTGTACACCAATTGTGCATTCAAATGGTTAACATCATTCCAATGTCTTTCGCTCTATATAGGACTTTAAAAAAAAAATAATCTGATATGCTTAAATCTGATGCACATATTCTTTCATCAATGCATAATCCTTAAAAATAAAGTCTGTACAGATATTTGTTTCTTGGCTTGCAGTACCTATGGCTTGCTTTCATACTGCTTCCGCCTAGTTTGTTGTTCTTGTTTACACCAAGACAAATTCATGGACCGTGTGGGCAATGAATTCTGATTCCTGTTCTGATTCTCTGCAGAATTTGGAAAAGAGCAGAGTGTCGCTCTGGACAACATGAACGCCGACCAGGTCGCTAAGGTGTTGGAGACACTGGCGCAGACCAAACCCTGAGGCCAGCGGGGGTCCCAGCCCAGTACTAGTGTCTATGTTGTGAATATTAAACTGACCATAATAAATGTGTATGTACAGCTGATCTCCTCCTTCAGTTCTTCTTTGTTTCAGTAACACAACACCTGTTCAATTTAGAGTAGTATTTTAACACCGAAGTTTCGGATGAAGGACCGATTCGTTTCAGAATTGGTCATCCACATTTTGTTTTAGCATAGACTGCATGAAAGTAAGTCATACATTTTTATTGTTTGCTCTGAGGTTCCATGCTTAAGCAAATCCCAAAACATTGTTAGCAGAAATTAAATCAAATACAGTATTTAGGGATTTAATCGTAATATGTTCTGCCTAAAAATAGGGTCAGGGTTGTTTATATTATATATATTACAAATACAGTAACGAGTTCTTGCTATTCAGTTATATGTTTCATGTGATAACGTAAATAGGTAGTATAAGTATGCTTCTTTTCATAGTTCAAGTATTTTAGATGATAATAAACGTTAAACTCCGACACAGTGTAACGTGCTGTTAGCTGTTTCCGGTTCCGGTGCTGTGCGTACCAAACAGTTTGTGGTCCCAGAAGAGCGACCCTGGTTATAAACTCCGCTGCAGCCTACGTGTTGAGCTAATCCATCGGCAGAGTTGGTCCTACATACTTCTTCATTCTAGCTGGGAGTGACTGAGACTTCGCCACGATGCCTGAATGTAAGACATCCATCTGTGTCGTTCCTAGCAGCAGATGCTAGCGCAGTACTAGCGGCTAATGCTCGTACAGTACTAGCATCATACTAGCAGCTAATGCTAGCACAACACTAAGCTAAATCTAGAACAGTACTAGTCTTGTGTATTCCATTTTGGTCATAAACATTTGTTCTGATTATCTTAAATGCTTACTTTGATCTTATACAGGATACATATTACTACGATTTTAAGTATTCTTGTGGTCATGTAACATGCTTACTCTGAACGAATACATGATCCATATTACTAGGATTAGAAGTGAGGTTGTGTTCCTTTTAAATACATACATTAGGATTGCATATGATGAACATCACCATGATTATGTATTTGGCTGCCTAATGTATATCTATGGTATGCAGTGCACTACGAGCAAATCAGTTCCCTAGTTGGGTGATGATATTTCGGCGTTACGTTTCTATATCTCCTATAGCAAATAAACTGATGGCAATCTGCTTATTTTCCCTTCCACCATACATGACTGTTGTAACAGACACACTGATTTTACACAGAATGAATAAGCCTGATTGACTGTTATTCAAATGTAAACAGTCAACTCAGTCAGAATCAGACAGTGTATAATTCGGTTATCAGATTGCAGTGGCATCTTCTTTGCTACTGCTATAGTCATAGATTTTACAAACGTCTCACAATGTGGACAATAGGTTATAAGACGGACAATCAATGTCCTGAATGTATACACCATTTACTGCACATCCTTTTTTTTTTAAACAACTTTATAAAAAAGCTATCAGACTGTTCGGTCTTAAGCAGATTGCATAGGCTGCTTATTAATAAATAAATAATTAATCCTTCACTCACTCACCATGAGAGCAGTGAGTTTAAAACAGGTCAGAGGTCAGTAGTGATCATAACACCCTCTCCTCCCTTTCTCTCTCCTCAGCCGAGACCTACTCCAACCCGCTGGCCCCGGAGGGCCACGAAACGGAGGACCACATGTCTGCTCTGCAGTAAGTTAATGGGTTCATGAAGGAGCAGCTAGGGGTTAGACAGTACAGACGAGTCATTACGGAGCAGGTAGGGGTTAGACAGTACAGACGAGTCATTATGGAGCAGGTAGGGTTAGACAGTACAGAGAAAGGTCATGAAGGAGCAGGTAGGGGTAAGACAGTACAGAGACAGGTCATGAAGGAGCAGGTAGGGGTTAGACAGTACAGAGACAGGTCATTAAGGAGCAGGTAGGGGTTAGACAGTACAGAGACAGGTCATTAAGGAGCAGGTAGGTGTTAGGCAGGTCATTAAGGAGCAGGTAGGGGTTAGACAGTACAGAGACGGGTCATTAAGGAGCACGTAGGGTTAGACAGTACAGAGACAGGTCATGAAGGAGCAGGTTGTGGTTAGACAGTACAGAGACAGGTCATTAAGGAGCAGGTAGGGGTTAGACAGTACAGAGACAGGTCATTAAGGAGCAGGTAGGGGTTAGACAGTACAGAGACAGGTCATTAAGGAGCAGGTAGGGGTTAGACAGTACAGAGACAGGTAGGGGTTAGACAGTACAGGGACAGGATATTAACCTTGTTTCTCCTCAGGTCCAAACTGACCAATGACGACTTCAGGAAGCTGCTGATGACCCCGAGGTCCGCCCCTTCATCGGCCCCACCGTCCAAGTCTCGGCCAGAGTGAGTCTCCGGTTAATAGTACTACTCCGGATCAATACCACTACTCCTAATAACTAGCCAAGCTAGAACCCCTTGAACCCTGATGCGCGCCACTTTTCAAAATGTTGACGATGGATTACCATAGCTGTTCAGAAGTGTACCCCTCTAGCGCTACACCAGCAACCAGCAGGTGAAGAAGGGTGTGGCCAATGGCTCAATGTGGACGCGACGCACATGAACTATGAACTACTGATGAATACTGACCATCCATGTGTGTCAACTAGTGCAAACTATCGGGGGACAAAATAACCGCCTTTTGGGGTGTCACGTGCCACGAGTCTGTACTGCTACTGTACCGACAACTGATTGGCCGGCCATCTAAGATCACGTTCTTTTTTCCCAGAATGCCAAAGGACTACAATGAGGATGAGGATCCCGCAGCTCGGAGGAGGAAGAAGAAGAGGTGAGTCTTAATGATACAATGATACGCATACATAATGATATGATAATGACGTAACTTGAATACCATTATGATATTTATTACCCACAGGTATAATTTTTATCATGTGTAAAGTGTAAAAAAAAAAAAAGCTTCAATATTAAAAGCCCAGTGTGTATTATTTAGTAGCAACTAAAGGTGAGGTATCATGAGGGGCATGTGGCCTAAGCTATTTGGTTTTATAGCTACTATGCTAAGCTATGTTGTTGTTGTTTTGTAGCTACTATGCTAAGCTATGTTGTTGTTGTTGTTTTTAAGCTACTATGCTAAGCTATGTTGTTGTTTTGTAGCTACTATGCAAAGCTATGTTGTTGTTGTTTTGTAGCTACTATGCTAAGCTATGTTGTTGTTGTTTTGTAGCCACTATGCTAAGCTATGTTGTTTTTGTTTTGTAGCTACTATGCTAAGCTACGACAGCAGGAAGTGGAGAGAGAGAGGGAGTTGGCGGAGAAGTACCGAGACCGAGCTCGCGAGAGGAGAGACGGAGTCAACAAGGACTACGAGGAGACGGAGCTCATCAGCACCACCGCCAACTACCGCGCCGTCGGACCCACTGCCGAGGCGTGAGTACTACTCATACTACTAATAGTACTACTACCTAAACCATCAGCACTACCGCGCGGTCAGACTTACTGCCGAGGAGTGAGTACTACCAATACGAGTACTACTAGTAATACCATCAGTATTACTACTGCTGAGGCCTGAGTATTGTAATAAATGTGTAGCCCTACTGCTGGGGACAAAGTACTGTCTATTAGACTAACACACTGTGTGTGTGTGTGTGTGTGTGTGTGTGTGTGTGTGTGTGTGTGTGTGTGTGTGTGTGTGCAGGGATAAGTCGGCGGCGGAGAAGCGTCGGCAGGTGATCCAGGAGTCCAAGTTCTTGGGAGGTGACATGGAGCACACTCACTTGGTGAAGGGCCTCGACTTCGCCCTGCTGCAGAAGGTAGGGACCCCGCCCTTACTGCTGTTGGCACTGGTCACTACTGTTACTGGTTACTGCTGTGGTTACTGGTTACTGCTGTTACTGACAACAGCTGTTACTGTTTTTACCTTTTACTACTGTTGTAACTTCTTTTGATAATACTGTTGTTAAGTTTCTAACTAACAGTACGTTTGATATGGTTATTACTGTGCAATAACAGAAGGGAGAGTTTATAATGTTTGTATAATTGTGTCACTAGGTCAGGGCTGAAATCACCAGTAAGGAGAAGGAGGAAGAGGACCTGATGGAGAAGGTCCAGAAAGAAGTCAAGTAAGTGTTGTTTTTCCATGGCAACTGGCTCCCGTGGTCCTCAGTGTTTCCAGACCTATTGAAAGGTCATAGGGCATGCTGGGTAATGTAGTGTCAGTAGAGCTGTGTGTGTGTTTCTGTATTCATGTGTTTTTTTTTTATGTGTCCTCAGGAAAGACGTCGAAGTAGAGGAGAAGATGGAGTTCAAAACTCGTCTCGGTGAGTATCACACCTGGTTCCTGTGTTGATAGTACTATTGCAGCGGCGCTAGTACCAGGAAGCGTCTGGCAGTAGTACCAGCAGTGCTGTCCTCCCGTCCCAGGTAGGAACGTGTACCGGACGGTGTTCCGCTCGCGCATCGTGGAGAGGAACGAGCTGTTCCTCCCGGGACGCATGGCCTACGTGGTGGACCTGGACGACGAGTACGCAGACACGGACATCCCCACCACCCTGATCCGCAGCAAGGCCGACTGCCCCAGCATGGAGGTACGCTGGTGGATATGTGTGGATCTCTCTCTCTTTCACCGTCTCTCTCTCCGTCTATGTGTGTTTTTCTGTCTCGCTCTCTGTGTCTCTTTGTCTGTGTCTGTCAGTCACACTCTCTCTGTCTGTCTGTCTGTCTCTCTCTCTGTCTCTCTCCATCTATGTGTGTCTCTCTCTCTCTCTCTGTCTCTGTCTCTCTCTCTCTCTCTGTGTCTCTCTCTCTTTGTCTCTCTCTCTCTCCATCTATGTGTGTGTGTCTCTCTCTCCGTCTATGTGTGTGTTTCTGTCTCTCTCTCTGTGTTTCTGTGTCTCTCTGTCTCTCTGTGTCTCTGTCTGTCTGTCTGTCTGTCTGTCTGTCTGTGTGTGTGTGTGTGTGTGTGTGTGTGTGTGTGTGTTTTATTGCTAGATGACCTCCACATGTGTAAAGTATTGATCTTGTCTCTCTCTCTCTCCGTCTCCAGGCTCAGACCACTCTCACCACCAACGACATCGTGATCTCCAAGCTGACCCAGATCCTGTCCTACCTGAGACAGGGGACGAGGCACAAGAAGATCAAGAAGAAGGACAAAGGTACCACCTCTCCTAGTATCACTACTCCTGGTTTCACTACTCCTGGTATCACTACTCCTGGTATCACTACTCCCGGTATCACTACTCCCGGTATCACTACTCCCGGTATCACTCATCCTGGTATCGCTACTCCTGGTAACACTACTCCTGGTATCACTACTCCTGGTATCACTACTCCCGGTTTCACTACTCCTAGTACCACCTCTCCTAGTATCACTAGTATCACTACTCCTAGTATGACTACTCCTAGTATCACTACTCCTGGTACCACTTATCCTAGTATCGCTACTCCTGGTAACACTACTCCTGGTAACACTACTCCTAGTATCACTACTCCTAGTTTCACTACTCCTGGTACCACCTCTCCTAGTATCACTGCTCCTGGTAACACTACTCCTAGTATCACTACTCCTAGTATCACTTCTCCTAATATCACTACTCCTAGTATCACTGCTCCTGGTACCACTACTCCTAGTATCACTACTCCTAGTACCACTACTCCTAGTACCATTACTCATAGTAGCACAGTAACACCATCTTCAAGTACCTCTACTCCTAGTACCTACTTTAATGAGTGGTTAACAGATCCCCGCCTCCAGCCACAGGATTGTTCCAGACCAATCGCTGTTTAACAAACCCGTTACCCAGATCAGGGGTGGTTAATGTAAGGGTACAGAGATTGTATAAGCAAACCCGTTTCACACGATGCTCGTCTGTCAGCAGGGAAACTGGATGAGAAGAAGGCTGCCGAAGCAGACATCAGGTACGTCTCTCTCTGTCCCCTGCTGTGGTCTGGGGCAGTGTATTAAGGCTGTGTGTGGGGTTTTTCTGGGTCAGTTCATTAAGTGTGTGTGTGGTGTGTGGTGTCTGTGTGTGTGTGTGTTCTGGTCAGTATGTTACGGGTGGGTGTAGGTGTTTTTCTGGGTTAGTATATTTTGGAACTGGTTCTTTGTCAGAACATTAAGGGTGTGTGTGTGTGTGTTTTCTGGGTCAGTTCATTAAGTGTGTGTGTGTGTGTGTGTGTGTGTGTGTGTGTGTGTGTGTGTGTGTGTGTGTGTGTGTGTGTGTGTGTGTGTGTGTGTGTGTGTGTGTGTGTGTGTGTGTGTGTGTGTGTGTGTGTGTGTGTGTGTGTGTGTGTGTTCTGGTCAGTATGTTACGGGTGGGTGTAGGTGTTTTTCTGGGTTAGTATATTTTGGAACTGGTTCTTTTTCAGAACATTAAGGGTGTGTTTGTGTGTTTTCTGGGTCAGTTCATTAAGTGTGTGTGTGGTGTGTGGTGTCTGTGTGTGTGTGTGTGTGTTCTGGTCAGTATGTTACGGGTGGGTGTAGGTGTTTTTCTGGGTTAGTATATTGGGGAACTGGTTCTTTGTCAGAACATTAAGGGTGTGTGTGTGTGTGTGTTTTCTGGGTCAGTTCATTAAGTGTGTGTGTGTGTGTGTGTGTGTGTGCGCGTGTGTTCTGGTCAGTATGTTACGGGTGGGTGTAGGTGTTTTTCTGGGTTAGTATATTTTGGAACTGGTTCTTTGTCAGAACATTAAGGGTGTGTGTGTGTGTTTTCTGGGTCAGTTCATTAAGTGTGTGTGTGTGTGTGCGCGTGTGTTCTGGTCAGGTCAGTATGTTACGGGTGGGTGTAGGTGTTTTTCTGGGTTAGTATATTTTGGAACTGGTTCTTTGTCAGAACATTAAGGGTGTGGGTGTGTGTTTTCTGGGTCAGTTCATTTAGGGTGTGTGTGTGTGTGTGTGTGTGTTCTGGTCAGTGCGTTACAGATGTGTGTGTGTTTTCTGGGTCAGTATATTGAGGAACTGGTTCTGGGTCAGAACATTAAGGGTGTGTGTGTGTGTGTGTGTGGGGGGGGGGGGGTTCTGGGTCAGCATATTAAGGATGTGTGTTCTGGTCGGTACATGAAGGATGTGTGTTCTGGTCGGTACATGAAGGATGTGTGTTCTGGTCGGTACATGAAGGATGTGTGTTCTGGTCGGTACATGAAGGATGTGTGTTCTGGTCGGTACATGAAGGATGTGTGTTCTGGTCGGTACATGAAGGATGTGTGTTCTCTTCAGTATCTTTGAGGACGTGGGAGACTACATCCCCTCAGCCGCCACAGCCTCGGCCTCCAAGGCCGCTGCCAAGGAGAAGGAGCGCTACAGAGAGCGGGAGAGGGAGAGAGAGAGGGAGCGAGACCGGGAGAGAGTGAGGGAGGCGGAGGAGGAACAGAGGAGGCAGAGCTACTTTGAGAAACCTCTCGCGGACGACCAGGAGGTTTGCAGCCTTATTCATCCACACATTTCAATAAAAGGACCAGTGTTTATACCATTAGTCATCACATGTTAATAAAAGGACCAGTATTTATACCATTAGTCATCACATGTAAATAAAAGGACCAGTGTTTGTACCATTAGTCATCACATGTTAATAAAAGGACCAATATTTATACCATTAGTCATCACATGTTAATAAAGGGACCAGTGTTGATACCATTAGTCATCACATGTTAATAAAGGGACCAGTGTTGATACCATTAGTCATCACATGTTAAAAAAGGGACCAGTGTTGATACCATTAGTCATCACATGTTAATAAAGGGACCAGTGTTGATACCATTAGTCATCACATGTTAATAAAGGCAGTGTTGATATCATCAGTCATCAGATGCGTAGATACCACTACTTATCCATATGTGTGTGTCTCTCCTGTCTCCCTACAGGTTCTGGATTTGGAGACGGGTAACTATATTTGATTATAAGCTACTTACACATGAAGTGTCTTTAAACCTGTTGTAACCTCTATGTCTCGCTCTCACTCTCTCTCTTTGTCTCTGTCTCTCGGGGTCTGTGTCTCTGTCTCGCTCTGTCTTTGTCTCTCTCGGTCTCTGTCTCTCTCTCTCTGTGTCTCTCGTGTCTGTGTCTCTCTGTCTCTCTCCCTCTGTGTCTCTCGGGGTCTGTGTCTCTGTCTCGCTCTGACTTTGTCTCTCTCGGTCTCTGTCTCTCTCTCTCTGTGTCTCTTGTGTCTGTGTCTCTCTGTCTCTCTCTGTCTTTGTCTCAGGTCCGAGCTCAGTCACCGATCAGATCAAGATGATTAACGAGAAGTTTTCTGGAGCAGCAGGGAGCCAATGGCAGAGCCAGGAAACATATCCTTTGGTTATTGTGTTTTATAGTATTTCAGGAATGAGGGACATCATTAAGTGTTAAGTGTCTTGATGCTAAGGGTCTAGTGAAGTAGTTTCTCCTTGACTGCCAGCACTGCAGGGAACAGAAGGGAGGCTGGGAAAGAGCATCTCGGAGATTTCTTTGGGATGTCCAACTCCTACGCAGAATGTTACCCTGCAACGTAAGACTCACCCTCTGACTCGCCATCACCCTTTCACCCTCTTGCCTTCATCCTCTCATCATCCTCCATTCACCCAGCCATCATCACCCTCTCACTCAACTTTTCACCATCACCCTCTCACTCTTCCTCTCTCCATCCCCCTCTCACTCATCCTCTCCCCATCCCCCTCTCACTCATCCTCTCTCCTTCACCCTCTCACTCATCCTCTCTCCATCCCCCTCTCACTCATCCTCTCCAATTCACCCTCTCACTCTACCTCTCTCCTTCACCCTCTCACTCTACCTCTCTCCATCCCCCTCTCACTCATCCTCTCCAATTCACCCTCTCACTCTACCTCTCTCCTTCACCCTCTCACTCAACCTCTCAAAAAACACTCTCCCTCTGTGCCTTCTCAACATGTTGTGATGTGGTTTGTCTCGACGGACAGACCTGTGATGTAATCTGTTTCTGTCTCAGTGTGGACAGACCTGTGATGTAATCTGTTTCTGTCTCAGTGTGGACAGACCTGTGATGTTATGTGTTTCTGTCTCAGTACGGACAGACCAGTGATGTTATGTGTTTCTGTCTCAGTACGGACAGACCTGTGATGTCATCTGTTTCTGTCTCAGTGTGGACAGACCAGTGATGTTATCTGTTTCTGTCTCAGTGCGGACAGACCAGTGATGTTATGTGTTTCTGTCTCAGTACGGACAGACCAGTGATGTTATGTGTTTCTGTGTGCAGTATGGACGACCTGGCTGTGGACAGTGACGAGGAAGTGGACTACAGCAAGATGGACCAGGTGACTACAAAGCCCATCGTGCATCCTGTCAAAAGCTAAAAGCTAAACCAATACAGTGTCTGCAGGACTGTGTATTGTTATTCATATGTTCCTACCGGTGTATTTATTCGTTCACCTTACCTCACTCATTCATCCACATGTCGCCACCAGTGTATGTGCGATGTGTAGTTCTTAACTGTGCTTCATGCATTTGTTTGTTTTGTATTTCTTTACTGTGCTCCATGCGTATGAATTGTGTAGTTCTTTACTGCGCTTTCGTCTGTGGGTTGTGTAGTTATTTGCTGTGCTGCGTGTGTAGTCCTTAATTTACTATGCTACATGTGTATTGTTTGTGTAGTTATTTGCTGTGCTCCATGTGTATGGGTTGTGTAGTTCTTTACCATGCTACATGTGTATGGGAGGGTAGTTCCTTATCCTCTTCTCTCTTTTCCCCAGGGCAACAAGAAGGGGCCGCTGGGTCGCTGGGACTTCGACACGCAGGAGGAATATTCAGATTACATGAACAACAAAGAGGCCCTTCCCAAGTACGTCCTCCATGCAGGCAATGCTACCAACACTAGCATGATATTAGCACGGCAATGCTACCAACACTATCATGATATTAGCACGGCAATGCTACCAACACTAGCATGATATTAGCACGGCAATGCTACCAACACTAGCATGATATTAGCACTGCAATGCTACCAACACTAGCATGATATTAGCACTGCAATGCTACCAAAACTAGCATGTGATTAGCACTGCAATGCTACTATCACTAGCATGATATTAGCACGGCAATGCTACCAACACTAGCATGCTATTAGCACGGCAATGCTACCAACCCTAGCATGATATTATCACTGCAATGCTACCAACACTAGCATGATATTAGCACTGCAATGCTACCAACACTAGCATGTGATCAGCACTGCAATGCTACTAACACTAGCATGATATTGGCACTGCAATGCTACTAACAGTAGCATGCTATTTGGCACTAGAATTGTACTAACACTAGCATGATATTAGCACTGAACTGCTACTAACACTAGCATGATAGTGGCACTGAAATGCTACGAACAATAGCCTGATATTAGCTATAGCATGCTACTAACAGTAGCATAGCCCTAACACTGGCATGCTATAAGTCCATGCCACGGCGAGGTGTCAAAGGAAAGGCTAGAGGAGATGCTAGCTGACGGTTGTTTGGTCTCCAGGGCGGCCTTCCAGTACGGAATCAAGATGTCTGAGGGTCGGAAGACCAGACGCTTCAAGGAGACCAACGAGAAGGCGGAGCTAGACCGACAGTGGAAGAAGATCAGCGCGGTGAGGACCAATCACAACTCTCTCCTCGCTCACTGCCTCCCTCTCTCTAGTGTGTGTGTGTGTGTGTGTGTGTGTGTGTGTGTGTGTGTGTGTGTGTGTGTGTGTGTGTGTGTGTGTGTGTGTGTGTGTGTGTGTGTGTGTGTGTGTGTGTGTGTGTGTGTGTGTGTGTGTGTGTGTGTATCTCTGTCTGTCCATGGGGGTTATCATTATGTGTCTGTGAAATTAATAATCTATTGTGGTTCCTTTGATCAGATTATCGAGAAGAGAAAGAAGCAGGAGTCTGATGGGTGAGTAGCTTCCTAGCAGCTAGACAAACGGCTGACCGAATCATAATCCTCTGGCGAGCAGAAGAGATAAACATTTGTTTTTATTTCAACAGGGTGAACATTAAGCGACCAAAATACTGAGGACCACACCCACCTGTGATGTGGTTCTGTCTCGGTGGGGACCCGTATCAGACCTGACCTGGGATGTCATCATGTGTATATATCACAGGACGCACATTAACACACACACAAACAAATACATATACACATACATATACACATACACTCACACGCACACTTCTCTGATATGTTACGTTTCAGTGAAGGTACGAGCCATGATGATGATTATTATATTTTGTTGATGTTGTTGTTTAACAGTACTTCATATCTGAAATAAAACATTTAAAAACCCAATCTGTCACATCCTGTTGGTCATTAAGGAGCAGATAAGGGTTAGACAGAACAGAGATGTCATTAAGGAGCAGGTAGGGGTTAGACAGAACAGAGATGTCATTAAGGAGCAGGTAGGGGTTAGGCAGTACTGAGAAGGGTCATTAAGGAGCAGGTAGAGGTTAGACAGTACAGAGACAGGCCATAAATAAGCAGGTAGGGGTGAGACAGTACAGAGACTGGTCATAAAGGAGCAGATAAGGTTTAGACAGGCCATTAAGGAGAACGTAGGGGTTGCATAGTACACACATACAGGTCATTAACTAGCGCGTAATGATACGATGGTAGAGAGACAAGTCATAAAGGAGTAGGTAGGGGTTAACAGTTCAGAAACAGTCCATTAAGGAACAGGTAGGTGTTAGACAGTACTGACACAGGTCACATGAATTTTTAAGGATGATGCGCCTTGAGCCTCGCGAGATTACGTCAGCGTCCCTCTTGCTGAAGTCTCGTCAGTGAGTTTCGTCACATGACTTCCTTACGCCTCGGCTACCAACATGGCTTCCGAACAGTTACCTTCTGAATTTGACGTCGTCATCCTAGGAACAGGTAGAAAACAATGAGTTTAATTTTGAAAATAATGTTATAGGGCACCTCTGTAAAGTGTGTCTGCGCCATCAGACTGACGGCAGACATTAAATAAACCGTATCGGTGTATTTAATGTGGTTATTGGTGATGTGTTTACTACAAGCCAAGGCTGGCTGCCCTCACTGGGACCAGTTCATCAATGTAATGTCTGCATTAGGTATTCAGTTATTTGAGCTCCTTGTTATCAGATGTCGTCCTTTCCTCCTGCTATTCCGTATTTAGATGATGTTGGTTGTAGAGCCAGTAGGGTTAGCGTTAAGGCTGCTGCGATGGGCTGGAGATGGGCGGTGCTGGCCCGACTGGTTTGTTATTAGTACATAAATTATGTATAGTAAGTCTCGTATCTATGGTCAAAACGAAAGGTTATACATTTTTCAAAACTATTTAAAATCCCTTGTGGCATCTCTTTGGTCGTATTAATCAGCTTTTAAATCATTATCTTATTACTAAGCTATTGCTTCCTATCTATGTTTATATGTATGTATGTATATATATATATGTGTGTGTGTGTGTGTGTGTGTGTGTGTGTGTGTGTGTGTGTGTGTGTGTGTGTGTGTGTGTGTGTGTATGAATGTATTAATGTGTGTGTGTGTGTGTGTGTGTGTGTGTGTGTGTGTGTGTGTATATGTAAATGTGTGTGTCTGTGTGTGTGTGTGTGCGTATATGTACGTATATAAATGGGTGTGTGTTTGTGTGCATCCATGCAGGCCTTGTAGAGTCTGTGGTGGCGGCAGCATGCTCTAGAGTCGGCCAAAGAGTTCTTCATCTTGACAGGTACTTCCATAATACTGCTGTGTATTTATATACCCCAGTACTGTATGTATTTATACTGCAGGAGAAGGAAGCATGTACTTCAGGACGAGTGATTGTAGTAGTCTGTATTTACTGTAATACTCTTTGTATTTATTGTAGTATCTTGTGTGTTAACTGTAGCACTGGGTATTTACTCGTGTACAGTGTATTCACTGTAGTAATGTGTACATTTGCAGGAGGAGTTACTATGCTGGGAAGTGGGCAAGTTTCACATTTAATGGCCTCCTCTCCTGGATAGAAGAGCAAAGTAAAGTGAGTTTAGCGCTCACACACACACACACGCTCACACACACACACACACACACACACACACACACACACACACACACACACACACAGACACACACACACACACACACACACACACACACACACACACACACACACACACACACACACACACACACACACACACACACACACACCTTAATCTAGATCTAAATAAGACCTGTTTACACCTTCATCTAAATCTTAATTAGGTGTGTATCTTTGTGTGTGTGTGTGTGTGTGTGTTAGATTACCGCCAGTGAAGAGCACGATTGGTCGAGTCAGTTGGAGGACGGCGAAGACCTGATCGGCCTGACAACAGGAGATGTCTCCCAAGTAACCAACCTCCAGGTTTTCAACTACACCAGGTAAACATGTCTCCTTGTTGCTAGGTAACATGTCTCCTTGTTGCTAACTAGGTTGCAATTACTAAGTGAATGTTTATAATTTTAGTGAAGAAGAGGAGCAAGTCCCCTCAAGCCCCTTGGAGGAAGAGGCAAAGGAAGATGAAGAGGAAGATGAGGGTGGAGCCGACCAGACTCCAGCCGGAGAGACGCAGGAGGAAGGAGCCCCCTCTAGTGGTCTGTCTGTCGGCTGACCCCCCTCCGCCTGATGTCTACAGCGTTAATAGTACAGTAGAACCATCTGCTGTACTGTTGACGCTGTACTGTGCTGCGGGGCATATATATACTTAAAACGTAGCGGAAACACCAGCGAGTGTGTTCTTATAACCGAACCCTGACAGTCTTTCTCCCCCATTCAGAGTCCGAGGTGAAGGAAGAGATAAACACCCCAGCACAAAAGGTAGAGAGAGAGAGAGAGAGAGAGATAGAGAGACATAGACAGAGGAAGAGAGAATGAATAATAATAATATAAACCACACCCCCTTGTCCTGATCAGAGCCAACCAGAGAAGAGCAAGAAGAGGCTAACCTACGCTGAGCTGCTGAAGGAGGGCCGGCGATTCAACATCGACCTGGTGTCAAAGGTAGCATCACCTCGCTCATTACCTCACTCGTTACCTCACTCGTTACCTCACTCATTACCTCGCTCATTACCTCACTCATTACCTCACTCGTTACCTCACTCGTTACCTCACTCATTACCTCACCCATTACCTCACTCATTACCTCACTCATTACCTCACTCGTTACCTCACTCATTACCTCACCCATTACCTCACTCATTACCTCACTCATTACCTCACTCATTACCTCACTCATTACCTCACTCATTACCTCACTCATTACCTCACTCATTACCTCACCCATTACCTCACTCATTACCTCACTCATTACCTCACTCATTACCTCACTCATTACCTCACTCGTTACCTCACTCATTACCTCACTCATTACCTCACTCATTACCTCACTCATTACCTCACTCATTACCTCACCCATTACCTCACTCATTACCTCACTCATTACCTCACTCATTACCTCACTCATTGCCTCACTCATTACCTTATTCATCATCTTATTCATTACCTCATACATTACCTCATGCATTACCTCATTCTTTAACACATTCATAACTCATTCATTACGTTATGCTTGCTGTTACTGTCCATACTATTTCTAAAACTGTGTTTGTTTACTTAATAACGGCCTTAGTTCAAGAACGTCGCCCGCATCCTGTTGTCATTAGATTAAATGAGTCATGTTATGTTTTTTGTCCTGGTCGTTGCATCAGCGACCCCTGCTGGTCGGTTGGGGCGCCTGCACCTCTACACAACCTCTCATACCTCTTATGTGACCTCTGCATGACCTGTGTGTTTGTGGCCAGCTCTTGTATTCCCGTGGCGCCCTCATCGACCTCCTCATCAAATCCAATGTCAGCCGCTACGCAGAGTTCAAGAACGTCACCCGCATCCTGACCTGTCGCCACGGAAACATAGAACAGGTACACGCGAGCCCAGTCCTCCTCCTCTCCTCACTTCACCCTGAGGGACCCTTAACCCTAACTAACTAACTAACTAACTGTGTGTGTGTGTGTGTGTGTGTGTGTGTGTGTGTGTGTGTGTGTGTGTGTGTGTGTGTGTGTGTGTGTGTGTGTGTGTGTGTGTGTGTGTGTGTGTGTGTGTGTGTGTGGGGGTCTAGGTTCCCTGCAGTAGGTCCGATGTGTTCTCCAGTAAGCTCCTCTCTGTGGTGGAGAAGAGGATGTTGATGCGCTTCCTGACTTCCTGTCTAGACCAGGACACGCCCCTCCTCTACCAGGGTACTCTAGGTTTTATATCAGGCTTATAATAATATATCATGTGTGTGTGTGCATTATGCGTGTCTTTTATTTGTGTGCTTACATTACGTGTGTGTTTCTATCATGTGTTTTTTTTAGACTTTGCTGAGCGACCGTATTTGGAGTTCCTTCAGCACCAGAAGCTGTCTGAGAACCTTCAGCACTTCCTGATTCACTCCATCGCCATGACAACGCCGGACACTCCCACGGCTGCGGCCCTGGCGGCAACACGGCACTTCCTGAAATGCCTTGGTCGCTATGGAAACACCCCCTTCCTGTTTCCCCTGTACGGCCTGGGAGAGATCCCCCAGTGCTTCTGTAGGTAAGGATAACTGGAAGGAGTACTGGTACTGGTAGGAGCACTGGTAGGAGTACTGGTACTGGTAGGAGCACTGGTAGGAGTACTGGTACTGGTAGGATTATTGGTAGGAGTACTGGTACTGGTAGAAGCCCTGGTAGGAGTACTGGTACTGGTAGGAGTACTGGTAGGAGTACTAGTACTGGTACTGGTAGGAGTACTAGTAGCAGAAATGGTACTGGTAGGAGTACTAGTAGCAGAAATGGTACTGGTAGGAGAACCAGTACTGGTAGGAGTACTGGTACTGGTAGGAGTACTGGTAGGAGTTCTGGTAGGAGTACTACTACAGTTACATTTGCATTCAGCCCTAGACGCTTTTATCCAAGGTGACCTTTCGCCTGTCGGCCCAGTAAGGATGTTCATAGAACCATGGGCCAAGCCCTTACAATCACTAGGTTAACCTATTCCCCGTGCACAACCAAGCTAGCTAGGATAGGACGCTACAAGTACTTTTCTTAAGTGTGTAAGGGCACACGACATTAAAGGTGTTTTTGGGAGAGTGAGGGAGGAAGGAGGCTATGCAGAATCCAGCAGAACTCTGACCAAGTGAGTCTTGAGTCTCTTGCTAGTAGAAGTACGAGCAGTGCCTTCTGTATTTTGCAGGATGTGTGCAGTACTGGTACTAACCCTGCTTTGTATTTGGCAGGATGTGAGCAGTACTGGGACTAACCCTGCTGTCTATTTGGCAGGATGTGTGCAGCACTGGTACTAACCCTGCTGTGTATTTGGCAGGATGTGTGCAGTACTGGCACTAACCCTGCTGTGTATTTGGCAGGATGCGTGCAGCACTGGTACTGATCCTGCTTTGTATTTGGCAGGATGTGTGCAGTATTTGGTGGGATCTACTGTCTCCGACATTCGGTCCATGCTCTGGTGGTAGACAAGTGCAGCAGCAGGTAATCATTGAGTTTGTATCTCTAACCATCTATGTATCTATTTATAGCTCTATAGACCTATATATATCAGGGGTGAAATGGTTCCCCGAGCTCACTGTCCGGAACAATATGCACTACAGTGGTTTTCCGGTTCTGTACCTTTCGCTATGTAAACTGTAATGTAATCATCATGGATAGCTTGTTTTTAGAAGCACATTATAAATAAACACAAAGTTCTGGTTTTGGTATTATTATTGTTATTATTTGTGTTACTATTATTAATAGACATACCAAAATCAATGTCACTCATCGGCCTATGGCCCCTCTCTCTACCTCAGGTGCAAGGCAGTGATTGACAGCACGGGGCAGCGAATCAGCTGCAGCCATTTGGTGTTGGAGGAGGGCTGTTTTACCCAGACTGCCCCGCCCACCAGGTGGGTGATTGGTCAGACTGTGGTGTGATAAACAGCAATTCATCTGTAAGGGGTAGTAATCTGGTTAATGTGTCTGTAATTTGGTTAATCTGTCAGTAATCTGGTTAATCTGTCAGTAATCTGGTTAATCTGTCATTAATGTGTCAGTAATCTGGTTAATGTGTCAGTAATCTTTCAGTAATCTGGTTAATCTTTCAGTAATCTGGTTAATCTGTCAGTAATCTGGTTAATCTTTCAGTAATCTGGTTAATCTGTCAGTAATCTGGTTAATGTGTCAGTAATCTGTCAGTAATCTGGTTAATGTGTCAGTAATCTGTCAGTAATCTGGTTAATGTGTCAGTAATCTGTCAGTAATCTGGTTAATCTGTCAGTAATCTGTCAGTAATCTGGTTAATCTGTCAGTAATCTGTCAGTAATCTGGTTAATCTGTGTCTCCAGGTGTGTCTCCAGAGCCGTCCTGATCACTGATGGATCAGTTTTACCCACCGAGGCCGAGCAACAGGTAGAGGAGAGAGAGAAGGGACTAGGAGACGAGGAGGGAGGAACTAGGAGACGAGGAGGGAGGGACTAGGAGACGAGGAGGGAGGGACTAGGAGACGAGGAGGGAGGGACTAGGAGACGAGGAGGGAGGGACTAGGGGAGGGAGAGAGAGAGAGAGAGAGAGAGAGAGAGAGAGAGAGAGAGAGAGAGAGAGAGAGAGAGAGAGAGAGAGAGAGAGAGAGAGAGAGAGAGAGAGAGAGAGAGAGAGAGAGAGAGAGAGAGAGAGAGAGAGAGAGAGAGAGAGAGAGATCACATCCAATGACATTGAAGTAAAAATCAATTGGGGCCCCTGTGATTGGATACTGACATTTCATATTTTCTTATGCCTCTTTTCTGCAGGTTTCCATAGTAACCATTCCTTCAGAGTCGCCCGTCCGAATGGTGGAGCTCTGTCCGTCCAGCATGACCTGCATACCAGGAACACGTAAGTCACATGACCTGCATACCAGGAACACGAAGGTCACATGACTGTCCCAAGGAAAATCATAGCACTTCCTCATGAAGGAGTCACATTGTGCGGTCTTGTGACCAGGCGTGGCTTTACACAGCCGTCTGAACGCATCCACATGAGTGCTTCCCCCTGACTGCACCTCGGCTGACCGCCACTTAGTTTAATCTGGGAGAAGTTTGCGTATACCTGAGTTTATAGGGGTGTGTGTCTAAAGAGGTGTGTTTGTTTGCATAGAGGTTTTTGTATAAAGGTGTGTGTGTGTGTGTGTGTGTGTGTGTGTGTGTGTGCATACAGGTGTGTGTGTGTGTTTATACAGGTGAGTGTGTGTGTGTGTGTGTAAACTTGAGGCTGAGAACTCTTTTCTCCTGGTCACCTTAGATCTCGTCCATCTCACCTGTCAGTCAGTCGGCTCCGCCTTCGAAGACCTGTCGCCCGTGGTCAACAGGATGTTCCGGACACCAGACTCTGATCACCCCGGTAACCAATCAACCAGCTCCATCCCTCTCTCTTCATAGATATAGATGGATAGTTCTATATACATATATATGGATCTTTATCTTTAATAATGAGAAATAACCAGCCCCATCTTACAACTATTATAACCAGCCCTATATTAGTACATATGTGTATGTTTATCTCTATATGTGTATATCGATGTGTGTCTCTATATGTGTATATCGATGTGTGTCTCTATATGTGTATATCTATGTGTGTCTCTATATGTGTATATCGATGTGTGTCTCTATATGTGTATATCTATGTGTGTCTCTATATGTGTATATCGATGTGTGTCTCTATATGTGTATATCTATGTGTGTCTCTATATGTGTGTCTCTATATGTGTATATCGATGTGTGTCTCTATATGTGTATATCGATGTGTGTCTCTATATGTGTATATCTATGTTTATCTCTATATGTGTATATCGATGTGTGTCTCTATATGTGTATATCTATGTGTGTCTATATGTGTATATCGATGTGTGTCTCTATATGTGTATATCTATGTTTATCTCTATATGTGTATATCGATGTGTGTCTCTATATGTGTATATCTATGTGTGTCTCTATATGTGTATATCGATGTGTGTCTCTATGTGTATATCGATGTGTGTCTCTACATGTGTATATCTATGTGTGTCTCTACATGTGTATATCTATGTGTGTCTCTATGTGTGTATATCTATAGAGCCGCGCCCAGAGGTGCTGTGGTGTTTATACTTCAACATGTCGGAGTGCTTGGAGTCGGAGGGCGGCGAGCTTCCCCCCAACGTGTCCGTCTGCCTCGGCCCGGACAGCTCCCTGGGACACGACGGCGCCATCGCCCAGGTAACTATCACCACGGTAACCATCGCCGCGGCGACCCTCCCCCTCCGTGTTGATAACCACAGTGTTTCCGTCAGGCTGAGCTGATCTTCCAGAAGATTCTTCCTGGAGAGGAGTTCTGTCCCCCTGGCCCCGCTCCTGAAGATATCCTCTACCAGGGGGAGGAGCCTGAAGCTAGCCCCGCCCAACCAGGGGAGGAGCCTGAGGCTAGCTCCGCCCAACCAGGGGAGGAGCCTGAGGCTAGCTCCTCCCAACCAGGGGAGGAGCCTGAGGCTAGCTCCTCCCAACCAGGGGAGGAGCCTGAAACGGGCACCTCCAACCAGGGGGAGGAGCCGGAGGCTAGCTCCTCCCACCAGGGAGAGGAGGAGGCTAGCCCCACGTGTAAAGGGGAGGAGTCTGAAACTAGCCCTTCTCAACAGGGGGAGGAGCCCGATGCTAGCTCCTCCCCCTGTACGGAGGATTCTGACACTTGCCCCAACCAGCTAGAAGATGGGACACAGGGCTGACCGACACATTACAAGACACTCGAAATATAATCATATCGATATAGACATATCTATGCATCATATATCTATATAGGTGCATGATATGTATCTATATCTATGTATCATATATGCTTCTTCTGACCCTATATCTATGGATATATGGATGCCAATATTCATTGAGATGCCTTCAGTTTGCGTATTTGTTGTGCCTCTTCTGCATGTTGTCCTGTTTTACTGGAATAAAGTGAGGTCGCCATAGCAACATGTCTGATGGCTCAAGTGTATCTAGTGTATCTTAAGACTTCTCCATAACCAGCCCTTATCAGAAGATTAACCAGTCTAATAATAATCAGGTAATCTGGGGCCAGATATATAAAGAACCATCAAACTGTATAATCACAATTTATTGGTAACATCAAAAAACATTCCTTCAACAGTCAATCACTGACAACATTCATGTGTTAAAAGCTTTGCAATATAATATCCTTTGAGCTGTTAGATAATATATCTTTGACATATTTAACATTTAGCTATCTTGAGTTCCTGTGTTGACTGGTGCATTGTGGGAAGTGTAGTCCTATCGGAACATGTCCAAGAGACAACAGCAGCAGACGGCAGTCCAACATGCTCCAAGACACGCCTCCATCCCTGTGACTCCGCCTCTTCCTGACCGATGCCCGCCTGATCCAACCATGTAAACTGAAAACAAATGAAACCCGACAGCATTGAGGTGGACGGAGACGATAGGTTTGGTAGATTAGGAATAAAGGCATGGAGTTGAAGGTTAGTGTTAAATTGAGAGTAGATTGGTATTACGGTAGATAGGAATTATGGTAGGGAATAGATTAGGGTTATCGTAGATTAGGATTATGGTAGATTAAATAGATTACGGTAGAGTGTAGATTAGGATAACGGCAGAGATAAGATTATGGTTATTTTAAAGTGTATATTAAGATTATGGCAGAGTAAGGATTAGGATTATGGAAGACTGTAGATTAGGGTTATGTTAAAGTGTATTTTAAGATTATTGTAGAATGTAGATTAGGATAATGGTATTGTAGATAAGGGTTATGGTAGAGTGCAGGTTATGGTATGGTGTAAATAAGGATTAAGGTGTAATTGTAGATCTATGGGGGGGGGGGGGGGGGTCTCCGGTGATAAATAGTGAGGTGTGGTTTGAGTGACCTTTGACCTACTTGGGTTTGATGATGGTTGTTGATACTGGGACACCTTGGTGCCCTCCCATCCAGGCTGAAAGGGGACGTGGCTGGTCGAATAGGGGGCGGGGCTACCTTGATAGGGGGCGGGGTTCCCCTGGTAAGGGGCGGGGCTGCCATGGTAGGGGGCGTGGCCACCTTGGTAGGGGGGGGTGTAGCCCTGGTTGGCGTATTCCTGAACATGAGGAAAGCAGACCTTAAGGCGCGTCTCATTTGACCTAACTCTCAGAACATGACATTTCATGACATGTTTGTGGGATGCTGAGAGAAGGCTGAAGACCAGGACTGGACCGCGGCGAGGAACGGATTACAGAAGCGTTTAAAGTGTTAACGTGACTACCTGGTAGGGTGGCCCGGGAAACGCCGGACCTAGAGGCATGCCTCCTGAAAACAAGGAGAGAGGAAGGTCATAAGGAGAGGACCCGAGGAGAGGACACAAGGTGAGGACACGAGGAGAGGACACAAGGAGAGAGGAAGGTCATAAGGAGAGGACACGAGGAGAGGTCACAAGGAGAGAGGACACGAGGAGAGGACATAAGGAGAGAGGAGGGTCATAAGGAGAGGACACGAGGAGAGGACATAAGGTGACGAGACGAGGAGAGGACACAAGGAGAGAGGAAGGTCATAAGGAGAGGACACGAGGAGAGGACACGAGGAGAGGTCACAAGGAGAGAGGACACGAGGAGAGGACACACGGTGAGGACACTAGGAGAGGTCATGAGGAGAGGACACAAGGAGAGAGGACACTAGGAGAGGACACGAGGAGAGGCCATAAGGAGAGAGGACACAAGGAGAGAGGACACTAGGAGAGGACACGAGGAGAGGCCATGAGGAGAGGACACAAGGAGAGGACACAAGCAGAGGGGACAAGGAGAGGACAGCAGGAGTGGACACTAGGAGAGGAGACACGGAGAGGCGACAAGGCAAGGTGACTAGGAAAGAGCGCTATGAGAGGACTGTCCACTAGAGAGATAAACAGGAAGTGACATCATGTGGAATACCTGGAGGTACACCAGGGAGCCCGTATGGAGGGGCGGGGCCATATGGGGGGGCGGGGTCATTGCTCATCAGGAGATTTGATTGGTGGAAGAAGGATTAATGATGTTGTTTCTCTCTATGGAAAAAAATACATATACAACAAATTTATTTTGTTCTGCTGTTGTTTGGGCGATAGATAACATATATTCTGTATACAACAGAGCCACACACACACACACACACACACACACACACACACACACACACACACACACACACACACACACACACACACATACACACAACCACACACACACGCACACACACAGTCACACACACACAGTCACACAGTCACACAGTCACAAGACAGCGAGACAGAGAGCATCTGTGTGTCAACAAGCACTCCATTCTCAAGACCGTTACAGGGTTCTGCTGTCATGGCAATACTTTCTAAACATTGTTGAGAATGTGAGCTTTATCAAAATCAAGTGTTGTCCAAAACAACCAAAACATACACAGTCTTTCCAGTCTTTCCATGTGTGGAAAAATCATTAACATAACGTGTAGGAAAGTTTCACTCCGGGAAAGTATTATAGAGCTTAGGAAAGTATTCTAAAACACAACGTCCTCAAGAGTATACGAAAATATTCTCTAGAACATAAAGTATTGAAGAACATGGGAAAAGTATTCTAAAACTTGGAAAGGTATAATTAGGAAAGTAGTAGAAATTAGATCAGTCTCAATTACGCATTCATTTCTATAAACACGCACACATTCAGGTATGCATACCTCTGTATTCACGTGCAAAACTACATGCATTTCGGATCCACATAAATCACCTTTCAATCCCTTAGTATTGTTGAGAATAAATAGGATATAACTACAACATAAATGTAGCCTATCATAATATAACTAGACTACTAGAGCTTCAAATATACTGTATTATATCTTTAGACTTTAAACTAGAGTAACATAAATAAACTTTATAATATTATTATATATAATGAGACTTTATACTAGAGTAACATAACTAAACTATTTTACGAGAAAAGCTAATGAATTCCTTGAGGTATGTGGTTGTTCGTTCGGATGAATATTATAATGATTATTACATGTGAAGCAGTCTATATCGAGACGACATTTCAAAACTCAAATTAGTTGTACACAGCTCCGTTAAATCGGTAAAAACTTTGGAGGGGGTTAGTTTTAAATGTTGGGAAACTTACCAAGATATCCGACTTGATGCTGTGCGCGCTTCTGGACCTCGAGATGCTCGTCCCGAGGCGTCACTGTGTTGCGTCTGCGCATGCGTGCGCATTAGTTTCTGCGCCTGCATGCGTGCTTTTGTGACGCTCGCTTGTAAAGTTATTTTACTTCAATTTATTATGCTTAAATCAGTTTAACTGCGGTGCGTATTAGTACTGTGCGAAAATGTCTGCGGTAATATGTCAGTACTATAGTATTTTAGAGTTTATTTTAGCACTATATTAGGTTGTAGCATAACCAGAGGTGTCAAAAGTATTCATTCATTACTCAAGTAGAAGTATGAATACTAGCGTTTAAAAATACTTCTGTAGAAGTTGAAGTATCAACTCAAGCTTTTTACAAGTAAAAGTAAAAGTATAAAAGTACTGGTTTCAAAACTACTTAAAGTATTAAAGTAAAAGTAATGCAAGGGGGAACAAATGCCATTAAGGACAAAAGCTTAGGCCGTGCCACGGGGGCCTATAGAATAACAATCAGCTTTTTTGCCAAGTATGCTCACACATACAAGGAATTTGGTCTCTGCATTTATCCCATCCGTGAATTAGTGACACACACACAGCACACCTTTATAGCACACTGCCCCACTTCCCCCCAAAAAACATTTTTCTAAAGGCCATCTAATGACCATAATGTTAACTTTGAAAAAATTGGGATGCATGTTTCAAACACATTTATGCCCATTGAAAATGAATGCATATTAGTACAATGCAAATACATTAAAGAACCATACATGTGTACTGAGCATT
>NC_079418.1:30478918-30523918 GCF_026213295.1 Gadus chalcogrammus
CATGTAGCCACCTAACCGATTATGTCTGTCCAGCAAAATTAGTTTATGGAGTCCTATTCTGCTTGACCCCCACATTGCTGCTCGAAGCTATATTACTATTATTGTTGTTGTACTTTTGTCATTGTTTTTTTGTTTGTTTGCACTTTGGGTCAACCCTCTTTTTTTAAATGTGCTATATAAATATAGTTGACTAGAATAGACTTGCCTGCACCGTCTTTATTTCCGTCATTGTGTAGGAGGTGCCCCAAAACAGCCTCATAATTATCCTTACATGAATTTATTAAATTTAAGATTCAGCACGATTCCCAAAGGTATCATATTGTACCACATGGTATACCATATTTTGGTTAAATCGCAAAGCGTCAGACGTAATAGTGGGTTTGCTCTGTTCTTGTGAAACTCAACTTAAGGGAACAACATGCAAATAGATTGTGTCTCCTCGTGCGTCAGTCTTTTCATCCCAAATTTAAATTTAAAATTAAAATTAAAATTGTATTTACATTTTCAATTGAAATTTAAATTGTATTTAAATTGGCGATTTCACGTCTATGCAAATAATGTTAGCAGATATTCAGTGTCCTTCAATCTTCCCTTTTCAATTGGTGCAGTTGCAAGTTATGCTTCCACTTTACCATATGTGTACTTTTTCTTGTGCTTTGGTTGTACTTCCTACCTAGAACAAAGAGGGTTTGAAAATGTAAGGTTTTACTTAGAATAACATATCATTAGAAAATCCTAATTCTTAATTCTAAAATGGTAATCATTACTCATTTTATAATGAATACATGGAGGAAGAAATACCAACATGTATTTCTCTCCCATTGAATATTTTTAGCATTTTAAACTGGAGAGGAAGGTACAGAAGCAAACAGAGAAAGAAAAGGCAGTAGCTGGTTATTAAAACAACTCATTGACACCTCAACAAATCAAAGGTAAGTCTGTTCATTATATTATCAGCATGATAATAGTGCCAGCAGTGGCAAACCCCAACCCTAGACTATGTGTTTTCAGTGGTACCATTAAAGGGATACGGCTTTCTAAAAAACGTTTGATATATAGCTTATTTTAGCTGGTAAAAGGATTAAGTGTAGGTATTATATTAGGTTAGAGCTTAAAAACAGCGGATAGATAGAGGTGAAAGGTATAATTAGTCAAATTTCAAATTTCTATGGATATTTGCAAACATTATTTGTACATTGCTAATTTTACTGTCTGACCTTACCGGTCGGCGAGCCATTAGCCAGATTACTTTGTGTGAGAAACGTCACATTAGAGGAAGGATAGAAGGAGATCTGTGTGTTTTATATTGCTGTGTGATGAAGGGAAAACGGACACACAAGTGTCTCCACTATTTCTTCCTTTAAATTGACCTACCGACTCAGCTGGTGAGTACTATCGTTTTCAGTGTTTCAGTGTTTTGCTCTGTAATGGTAGATTCTTCACTTTTGGACTCGTAACAATAATGTTATATGTAAATTACGCATGGCTCCATCTCAAACAATCTATTTGTTTTCACCTCAGAATATGAAGGAATGTTAACCTAATCGCTAGTATTATTTAATGACTTACCATGTTTTTCCTACAGAATAATGGGGTCCAGTCATCTCATCTGTAGTTTCATTGGTGGGTAATTTACACAGCATTACAGTATTTATCATTATCCAGTTCATTGTATTGAATGAACAAAACCTCATCCTGTTTTTGTGGACGTGTGTAAGATTCCTACCGCAAATAGTTTGAATATATAATGGATACAATAGGTGCAGGACATATGCTCATAAGTATTGTCTGATATTAGCCAAGTCAAGTATATTTGATTTATTAAGTAAATAGTATCTTGGTATCCCCAGGGGTTGCGCTCCTCCTGTGGAAGTTACCTGGATTTTCAGGTATTTCCGAAAGTAATCCAAACAAGCAAGTATTTCATTATTTCTTTTCAACTTGACAAACAAGTCTGTGGTTTTACTCTCCATTAAGCTGCATCCCGCATTAACGTGGCGTTGAGCAGCAAGGCCATTCAGTCCTCACTCCTGTCGCACCAGGGAAAGGCTGAACACGCCATAGATGGGAATAGCGACCCTGAATTTGGGCACCAAAGCTGCAGCTCTACCGCCTATCAGGCCAATCCATGGTGGAGGCTGGAGCTGCCTGGTGTGTACCGGGTGTCAGAGATCCAGGTCACTAATAGGAATGACAATAGGGAGCGGTTGGATGGCGTTGAAATACACATCGGGAATTCACTGGGGAACAACGGCAACGACAACCCAAGGTGATCACCGACACCTACCCTACTTCCACCAAACATACTGTTTGACTCCAAGCCCAAATATTCCTGGTTTGATCCCTAATGACCTAGACCATCTTTTAAGTGCTTTCTGGCTCTACTCCTCAGGTGTGCCATCATCAACGATGACCCAGGCTGCTTGACTCAGACTGTCAAATGTTGGGGCATGGAAGGACGATTTATCAACTTCTACAAGTCCTCTGATCAAGCAGACTACCTGCAGTTGTGTGAGGTCAAAGTGTACGGAGGTCGGAACCCAGTTTATCATAACATGATAATCAAAGGGTGATTGGTGTACTGGTACCGCTGTTGGTCAACGATCATTGGCCCATGGTCAAATGCTGCTAGTCCTTACAGCTCAACTGGTAGAGCATGCCATTGACGCTGCCAGGGTTAGGGGTTTGTTTCCCACTCGGGGATAGATATTATAACAATGTATGCAACGGCAGTATTGTAAGACGCTTTGGGTAAAAGCATCCACCAAAGGAAAATCAACATAGCGTTTTCAACCTGTGGTACACGTACCATTGGTGGTACACGAGGGTACTGCAGGTGGTACACGTACCACTGGTGGTACACGAGGGTACTGCAGGTGGTCCATGTACCACTGGTGGTACAAGAGGATACTGCAGGTAGTACACCTACCACTGGTGGTACACGAGGGTACTGCAGGTGGTCCATGTACCACTGGTGGTACAATAGGGTACTGCAGGTAGTACGCGTACCACTGATGGTACAAGAGGGTACTGCAGGTGGTACGTGGGATTTTATTCATAATATTGAATGAATTATAGACATTCATTAAATTAGTTATTATTAAGAAAAAAAAAACTTTGAGGTTTGAGTCTCTTTTTTTGAATTGTATGGTTTTCCATTGATGTTTTGTGCTGCTTTACGTTTGCTGGATGAACACAAAGGGAACACAAGAGGTAGACGTATAGTGCTGAAAGTAGAACTCTCTCAACACCACACTATCAATTGTTTCCCAAGAGCTGGCTGCACCCTCCATGAGCCTTCAGGAGATGGGGAGGAACATCACTCTGGTGGGGACGCCGCTGTGCTGGTCAGACGCCCTGCTCTACTGCAGAGACTCTCACTGGGACCTGCTGAGCCTCATGGGCCCAGAAGACCAGGAGATGGTTGATGAGCTGGTGGCTCGCACCCCCTTCCCACTAACCAGCCACCTCTGGGTGGGCCTGCGCAGGTACCGGGCAGGCCGCCTTAGTGTCTATCAGGCATCAAGTCCTCATGATCATCTGGTTGTCCATCACTTTGTCTTAGGAAATACCATGAAAATAACAAAAGCTAAATATTTGGCCACATCATTCTTCCTTTAAACCAGCTAACCCTTAAATCTCTTTCAATGTTGGCAGGTCCCTTTCAGGAAGCTCCTGGTTTTGGATGTCCGGTGACCCGATGGACTTCACCCAATGGGACGACGGCTCACACCATCCCAGCCCCTGTGGGGGCGTGTCCAGTGTGGAAGGTTCCACATGGAGGCAACGCTCCTGTGAAGAACATCTTAACTTCATCTGTTTCACAGGTCGGTGTCAAGCCTACAGAGCCATTACCAGGTCCTTATGATGCAAAATAGGATTAACCTTATGCAAAGGCATGCAACAGCTTCCATGTAGTACCTTCACAAAGGTTTCTCTGATAATATCTTGATAGAGAACCTTCTCTGTAGGCCAACTTTTTGACATTTATAAATAGCTTGAAAGAGTAAGAGGATCAAGCTTCCTGTTTGGAAAAAATAAAAGTCCTCATAAGTACTATGCTCAATCTAGGAGTGTGTATGAGGGAAGTGAGCTGTGGGTATTTTCCGCCACTTTCATGAACCTTTTTATGTTTATATATCTATTTCCGCAGATCCGACAGAAGGATCGAAGAAGTTGCGCTTCTACAGTTCCACAAGAGAGAATCAAATTCGCTGCACCTAACTTGGCCTCACTGGGGATTCAAGCTGCTGATTCCGAAGAAGTCCTAAGTTCCTGAATGCTGTACCTCAGAGTGTGTCTTTGGTAGCTAGCTTGTTCCTCATCCACATTGTGTGCTAGAGCGGCATATAGAATACATTTACTTTAGTACATAATCATATTCATATAATAATCATATAATTCATATATTTATATTCTCTTTATAATCTATGAACTTATTTTTGATCAGAGGTAGTCTCATGCATCTATCCTTTGATTTGCAATATGGAGATTGTGTGTTCAAGATGGAATCAAAAGACTAGAAAAATAATCGGTGGGCCTTAAGCTCTGTCTGGTTTAGCTGACCCAGAAACTGTATCCAAACGGTAGGGTTTTATCTAGGGATGTGTGTTTTTAAATAATGTTTTTTTCTATAGATGTGAATGTGCAGTTTTTTTTTTTTGCATATAAATGTAAAGTAGCTAAAGTTTGTTTGCTACTGTGAGCATGGAGGGGGGGAGGTGGCTTATAGGTCACATTTGGCTGGTGTGGAGACAGTGAGGCTGTTTTTGGGGGTCTACGTTTTCCTATTATTTGGGGCCAAGCAGCGAAGCTGCGAGACAACCATAGTTATTCTACGTTTTCCTATTATTATCGCTCACAGCTATTTCGGGGTCGCTGGCTCAAAAGCTCTAGCGCCACCAACAGGTGCAAGTTGTACATGCATTCATTTTTATAACTTTTGACCCATTCATCCAATATTCAGAAACAAGGTATCATTGGAATCCTTGGGACAAATGTTGTCCAATCATCTCGAAACTTGGCACAGATGATCTTCAGGCCATGCTTGAGAAAAATCATCTAATGGATTTTTCAAATTGAAAAATGTATTGAAAGATTTGACCGCAAAGCCACCAAACATTGACATATCATAACCAAACATGGTACATAGACCCATGACATCATCATGGGGACACTCAACGAATTAGGTGACCTTTGACCTATCGGGGGCGCTGTAATTAATGAAGATGTGTTTTGTGTTTTAACCAACTTATTTTCACTGCCTGGTCATACTGTCAGACCTCTTCATATAGCTAATGAATTATTTCTCATGGAAACATAAGAATTTGGCTACCATGTTGAAAGTTGTCAAATTCAATAGTACACATCCACAGGCAACAAATTCTGTCGAATCTTCATGAAACGTACAATAAATGATCTTCGGACCAAGCTGAAAAAATTTGTTAAACGGCTTTTTCAAATTCAAATCCGTTTGGCCTTGACAGCCAATCAACCTTGACGGCGAAGCTGCCGAACAGGAAGTAAGCCTGTTCTCAGCAACTCTTTTACATATCATAGCCAAACTTGGTACATAGACTCATGACTTCATTCTTGGGACCCCTAAACAATATGGTGGCCTTTGACCTCAGGGCGACGTCAAACAGGAAGTGAGCTTATATCTCTGCAAGGCCTTCATTTATCCAAACCAAACTTGGCTCATATTCTTATGACCCTATCCTGATGATATCCAAATAATTGGGCATCATCAACGCCTAGGGGGGGGTTGTTAGCATTAAGTCTATTCCAGCCCTCAGAAAGCAACTTCAATGTATTTTCATTGTGATAACCATTTGCCAATAGCTTTCATTGTAGGTGAAATTACTGAGACGGTCATCATGTAGCCACCTAACCGATTATGTCTGTCCAGCAAAATTAGTTTATGGAGTCCTATTCTACTTGACCCCCACATTGCTGCTCGAAGCTATATTATATTATTGTTGTCGTACTTTTGTCATTGTTTTTTTGTTTGTTTGCACTTTGGGTCAACCCTGTTGTTCTTTTAAATGTACTATATAAATATAGTTGACTAGAATAGACTTGCCTGCACCGTCTTTATTTCCGTCATTGTGTAGGAGGGGCATCAAAACAGCCTCATAATAATCCTTACATGAATTTATTAAATTTAAGATTCAGCACGATTCCCAATGGTATCATATTGTACCACATGGTATACCATATTTTGGTGAAATCGCAAAGCGTCAGACGTAATAATGGGTTTGCTCGGTTCTTGTGAAACTCAACTTAAGGGAACAACATGCAAGTAGATAGTGTCTCCTTGTGTGTCCGTTTTTCCATCCAAAATTTAAATTTAATTTAAATTAGGGATTTCACGTCGGGTAGGCAGTGCACTTCCTACCATACCTAATGGTCTATGCAAATAATGTTTGCAGATATTCAGTGTCCTTCTATCTTCCCTGTTCAATGGGTGCAGTTGCAAGTTATGCTTCCACTTTATACAGCTGTGTACTTTTTCTTGTGCTTTGGTTGTACTTCCTACCTAGAACAAAGAGGGTTTGAAAATGTAAGGTTTTACTTAGAATAACATATCATTAGAAAATCCTAATTCTTAATTCTAAAATGGTACTCATTTCTCATTTATAATGAATATATGGAGGAAGAAATACCAACATGTATTTCTCTCCCATTGAATATTTTTAGCATTTTAAACTGGAGAGGAAGGTACAGAAGCAAACAGAGAAAGAAAAGGCAGTAGCTGGTTATTAAAACAACTCATAGGCACCTCAACAAATCAAAGGTAAGTCTGTTCATTATATTATCAGCATGATAATAGTGCCAGCAGTGGCAAACCCCAACCCTAGACTATGTGTTTTCAGTGGTACCATTAAAGGGATACGGCTTTCTGAAAAATGTTTGATATATTGCTTATTTTAGCTGGTAAAAGGATTAAGTGTAGGTATTATATAAGGTTAGATCTTAAAAACAGCGGATATATAGAGGTGAAAGGTATAATTAGTCAAATTTTCAATTTCTATGGATATTTGCAAACATTATTTGTACATTGCTAATTTTACTGTCTGAACTTACCGGTCGGCGAGCCATTAGCCAGATTACTTTGTGTGAGAAACGTCACATTAGAGGAAGGATAGAAGGAGATCTGTGTGTTTTATATTGCTGTGTGATGTCGGGAAAACGGACACACAAGTGTCTCCACTATTTCTTCCTTTAAATTTACCGACCGACTCAGCTGGTGAGTACCATCGTTTTCAGTGTTTCAGTGTTTTGCTCTGTAATGGTAGATTCTTCCCTTTTGGAGCTTAGTGAATAATGTTATATGTAAATTACGCATGGCTCCATCTCAACCAATCTATTTGTTTTCACCTCAGAATATGAAGGAATGTTAACCTAATCGGTAGTATTATTTAATGACTTACCATGTTTTTCCTACAGAATAATGGGGTCCAGCCATCTCATCTGTAGTTTCATTGGTGGGTAATTTACACAGCATTACAGTATTTATCATTATCCAGTTCATTGTATTGAATGAATAAAACCTCATCCTGTTTTTGTGGACGTGTTTAAGATTCCTACCGCAAATAGTTTGAATATATAATTGATACAATAGGTGCAGGACATATGCTCATAAGTATAGTCTGATATTAGCAAAGCCAAGTATATTTTATTGATTAAGTAAATAGTATCTTGGTATCCCCAGGGGTTGCGCTCCTCCTGTGGAAGTTACCTGGATTTTCAGGTATTTCCGAAAGTAATCCAAACTAGCAAGAATTTCATTATTTCTTTTCAACTTGACAAACAAGTCTGTGGTTTTACTCTCCATTAAGCTGCATCCCGCATTAACGTGGCATTGAGCAGCAAGGCCATTCAGTCCTCACTCCGCTCGTACCGTGAAAAGGCTGAAAACGCCATAGATGGGAATAGCGACCCTGACTTTAGGCACCAAAACTGCAGCACTACCGACTATCAGGCCAATCCATGGTGGAGGCTGGAGCTGCCTGGTGTGTACCGGGTGTCAGAGATCCAGGTCACTAATAGCAAATACCATAGGAAATACAGTAGGGAGCGGTTGGATGGCATTGGAATACACATCGGGAATTCACTGGGGAACAACGGCACCGACAACCCAAGGTGAATCACTGGTGTCACCTACTCTATATCCACTAAACATACTGTTTAACTCCAAGCCCAAATATTCCTGGTTTGATCCCTAATGACCTAGGCCCTCTTTTAAGTGCTTCCTGGCTCTTCTCCGCAGGTGTGCCATCATCATAGAAGACCCAGACTGCTTGACTCAGACTGTCAAATGTTGGGGCATGGAAGGACGATTTATCCACTTCTACAAGTCCTCTGATCGATTAACCTACCTGGGGTTGTGTGAGGTCAAAGTGTACGGAGGTCGGAACCCAGTCCATCGTAACATGATAATCAAAGGGTGATTGGTGTACTGGTACTGCTGTTGGTCAACGATCATTGGCCCATGGTCAAATGCTGCTAGTCCTTACAGCTCAACTGGTAGAGCATGCCATTAACGCTGCCAGGGTTAGGGGTCTGTTTCCCACTCGGGGATACATATTATAACAATGTATGCAACGGCAGTATTGTAAGACGCTTTGGGTAAAAGCATCCACCAAAGGAAAATCAACATAGCGTTTTCAACCTGTGGTACACGTACCATTGGTGGTACACGAGGGTACTGCAGGTGGTACACCCACCACTGGTGGTACACGAGGGTACTGCAGGTGGTCCATGTACCACTGGTGGTACAATAGAGTACTGCAGGTAGTACACCTACCACTGGTGGTACACGAGGGTGCTGCAGGTGGTACACGTACCAGTGGTGGCACACGAGGGTGCTGCAGGTAGTACACCTACCACTGGTGGTACACGACGGTACTGCAGGTGGTCCATGTACCACTGGTGGTACAATAGGGTACTGCAGGTAGTACGCGTACCACTGAAGGTACAAGAGGGTACTGCATGTGGTACGTGGGATTTTATTCATAATATTAAATGAATTATAAACATTCATTAAATTAGTTATTATTTAGAAAAAAAAATCTTTGAGGTTACAGTCTCTTTTTTGAATTGTATGGTTTTCCATTGATGTTTTGTGCTGCTTTACGTTTGCTGGATGAACACAAAGGGAACATAAGAGGTAGACTTATAGCACTGAAAGTAGAACTCTCTCAACACCACACTATCAATTGTTTCCCAAGAGCCGGCTGCACCCTCCATGAGCCTTCAGGAGATGGGGAGGAACATCACTCTGGTGGGGACGCGGCTGTGCTGGTCAGACGCCCTGCTCTACTGCAGAGACTCTCACTGGGACCTGCTGAGCCTCATGGGCCCAGAAGACCAGGAGATGGTTGATGAGCTGGTGGCTCACACCACCTTCAATCTAACCAGCCACCTCTGGGTGGGCCTGCGCAGGTACCGGGCAGGCCGCCTTAGTGTCTATCAGGCATCAAGTCCTCATGATCATCTGGTGGTCCATCACTTGAAAATCTATTTCTATGAAAATAACAAAAGCTAAATATTTGGCCACATTATTCTTCCTTTAAACCAGCTAACCCTTAAATCTCTTTTAATGTTGGCAGGACCCGTTCAGGAAGCTCCTGGTTCTGGATGTCCGGTGACCCGATGAACTTCACCCAATGGGACGAGGGCTACCACCATCCCAGCCCCTGTGGGAGTGTGTCCAGTAGGGAACCTTACACATGGAGGCAACGCTCCTGTGAAGAACATCTTAACTTCATCTGTTTCACAGGTCGGTGTCCAGCCTAAAGAGCCATTACCCGCTCCTTATGTACCTGCACAAAGGTTTCTCTGATAATTTCTTGATAGAGAACCTTCTCTGTAAGCCAACTTTTTGACATTTATAAATAGCTTGAAAGAGTAAGAGGATCAAGCTTCCTGTTTGGAAAAAATAAAAGTCCTCATAAGTACTATGCTCAACCTAGGAGTGTGTATGAGGGAAGTGAACTGTAGGTATTTTCCGCCACTTTCATGAACCTTATTATGTTTATATATCTATTTCCGCAGATCCGACAGAAGGATCGAAGAAGTTGCGCTTCTACAGTTCCACAAGAGAGAATCAAATTCGCTGCACCTAACTTGGCCTCACTGGGGATTCAAGCTGCTGATTCCGAAGAAGTCCTAAGTTTCTGAATGCTGTACCTGAGTGTGTCTTTGGTAGCTAGCTTGTTCCTCAGCCACATTTTGTGCTAGAGCGGCATATAGAATACATTTACTTTAGTATATAATCGTATTCATATAATAATCATATAAATCATATATTTATATATTCTCTTTATAATCAATGAACTTATTTTTGATCAGAGGTAGTTGTCTCATGCATCTATCCTTTGATTTGCAATATGGAGATTGTGTGTTCAAGATGGAATCAAAAGACTAGAAAAATAATCGGTGGGGCTTTAGCTCTCTGTCTGGTTTAGCTGACTCAGAAATTGTATCCAAACGGTAGGGTTTTATCTAGGGATGTGTTTTTTCAATAATATTAACTGTTTTTCCAGATGTGAATGTGCAGTTTTGTTTTTTTTGCATATAAATGTAAAGTAGCTAAAGTTTGTTTGCTACTGTGATCCTAATATCCCTTACCCCGAAGACTAATTTGACTGTATAAGTAAATGACCGCTGTAGGTAGCCCATCCAGACAGCCCTGCCACACACGGCCAGTCAAGGCAGCAGCTCAGGCCTCTGGTCTCCAGCATGGAGGGGGGGAGGTGGCTTAGAGGTCACATTTGGCTGGTGTGGGGACAGTGGGGCTGTTTTGGGGGGTCTACGTTTTCCTATTATTGGGGGCCAAGCAGCGAAGCTGCATGACAACCATTGTTATTCTACGTTTTCCTATTATTATCGCTCACAGCTATTTCGGGGTCGCTGGCTCAAGAGCTCTAGCGCCACCAACAGGTCCAAGTTGTACATGCATTCATGTTTATAACTTTAGACCCATTCATCCAATATTCACAAACAAGGTATCATTGGAATCCTTTGGCCAAATGTTGTCCAATCATCTCGAAACTTGGCACAGATGATCTTCAGGCCATGCTTGAGAAAAATCATCGAATGGATTTTTCAAATTGAAAATGTATTGAAAAATTTGACCGCAAAGCCACCAAACATTGACATATCATAACCAAACATGGTACATAGACCCATGACATCATCATGGGTACACTCAACGAATTAGGTGACCTTTGACCTATCGGGGGCGCTGTAATTAATGAAGATGTGTTTTAAGATGTGCTTTAACCAACTTATTTTCACTGCCTGGTCATACTGTAGGACCTCTTCATATAGCTAATACATTATTTCTCATGGAAACATAAGAATTTGGCTACCATGTTGAAAGTTGTCAAATTCAATAGTACATATCCACAGGCAACAAATTCTGTCCAATCTTCATGAAACGTACAATAAATGATCTTCGGACCAAGCTGAAAAAATTTGTTAAACGGCTTTTTCAAATTCAAATCCGTTTGGCCGTGACAGCCAATCAACCTTGACGGCGAAGCTGCCCAACAGGAAGTAAGCCTGTTCTCAGCAACTCTTTTACATATCATAGCCAAACTTGGTACATAGACTCATGACATCATTCTTGGGACACCCAAACAATTTGGTGGCCTTTGACGTCAGGGGGACGTCAAACAGGAAGTGAGCTTATATCTCTGCAAGGCCTACATGTATCCAAACCAAACTTGGCTCATAGTCTTATGCACACCTATCCTGATGATGCCCAAATAATTTGGCATCATCAACGCCTAGGGGGGCGTTGTTAGCAGCAACTCTATTCCGGCCCTTAGAAAGCAACTTCAATGTATTTTCCTTGTGATAACCATTTGCCAATATCTTTCATTGTAGGTGAAATTACTGAGACGGTCATCATGTAGCCACCTAACCGATTATGTCTGTGCAGCAAAATTTGTTTATGGAGTCCTATTCTGCTTGACACCCACATTGCTGCTCGCAGCTATATTATGGGGTCAAGCAGCGAAGTTGCGAGACAATCATTGTTATTCTACGTATTCCTATTATTATTTTCCTGCCATGGGAGTCTATGGCAGCCCATAAAACGCCTTGGTAAAAAATTGAAATTTGCCTTACTGAATCAGGACAGTCCCATGATCCCTCAAAGCAATTTCGGGGTGGCTAGCTGAAGAGATCTAGCGCCACCAATAGGTCAAGTTGGACTTGTATTCATGTTTATAACTTTTGACCCATTAATCCAATTTTCACAAACAAACCTTGGGCCAAGCCGAGTTCAACGGCTTGGCCCAAGGATGTAGTCATTTTGCGCAATGATGGATTTTCCAACTTCTTGTTTTTAATCAAAACCCCTCAAAAAACATCTATCACAAAAGTTATCAAATAGATTTTTCAAATTCAAAAACGTTAAGCCGCCAAAGCCAATCAATTTCGACCGCTCGATTTTTTATGATTTGCCTGGAAAACTTTTAATTTCTTGTATTTTTTGTTCGATAATTGTTAAAAGACCTGTGATACAATTTTTCTTAGACAATTATTTTTGTTTGTTTGTTTTGCTTTCTTTCTTTTTATCTGTAAAGCACTTTTTAGCTCTGTTTAGAAAAGGGCTGCATAAATAAAGATTATTATTATTATTATACACTTTTATATACTGCTTGAGCTGCTCCCCCCGCGACCCGACCCCGGATAAGCGGTTGAAGATGAGATGAGAGATGAGATGAGAGACTTTATATACATATATATATAGACATAAACATATATATATATATATATATATTCAGTATATATACTGTATTTATCCATGTATACATGTAAACATTTATACTTTTATACATATGCACATATTATCTGTATATATATAAACACATATATGTATATGAATACATTTATGTATATGAATACATTTATATCGGGACCATATATACTGTTGGGGACGAGATATTTTTGTTAGAAACTGTTAGAAAGACAGGCAGACAGACAGAAAGTTAGACGGACAGACAGACAGGTAAGCTGAATCTCAAAGACAGACGGACAGAAACGGAAGACAGACAGGCAAGCAGGCAGGCAGGCAGGCAGACAGACCTTGTGCTGGTTCAGCAGGCTCCTCACAGCCTCCTCGTCCAGGAGGTCACAGCGCAGCAAGGAGCCGCGCGCCCTGCTGTAGGCCGTCCCCACCGCCCTCCACCCCCCCTTCTGGAACTCAGCCAGCACCGCCCGACCCAGCAGCCCCGAGGCCCCCGTCACCAGCACGCCCCGGCCACTAGGGGCCGCCACTTCCTCCTGGAAAACACACAAAGACAGACACGCGCTGCGTATTCACAATCTGCGTGGTGTGTTCACCTGTTCATAATATTTTATCTTTTTTTTTATATAACGGTATCTTTAGAAAGCGTAATCTTTTTGATAACTTTATATTTTTCATAACCTAATCCTTTCCATAATTGTATCTTATTTAATTTATCTTAATGATAACTATGTATTTCATAACCTCTTTCATAACTTCTTTTTCATACCTTTATCTATAGGGTTGAGTTCAAGTTCACGTTCAAGTTCTTCATGAAACCAAAACCAAAACAAACATGCAGTAGTCATCATTGCTGGCAATAAAAATCCAGTTTTCTTAGTCTCCTCGACAGTGAAGGAAGTAGTATATATTTTGTTATTATTTTTTTAATCTATTATCAAACATACAGCACTTACCCTGGCCTGTCAACCAGGTGGAAGTGGGCTATATGCCTTATGTGTGGGGATGTCCCTTATTATTTTATCTGCCTATATGTTGTATCTAAGTGGGATCCTTGGAAGGATACTGCATGGATGAAATTATGTTCTATGTTTTATGTGTATTTTGTGTGGGTCTTTGTTATGTACTGTCATGAGCACACTGGAAGAAATCCCTAGCAACTTGTACAGTTGTATGGCAATAAAGTATTGAATCTTGAAAGTATTGAATCTTATAAAACGAATTATACACTCATATCCACAATATCAATCTATACTATAGGCCTACTACTATTTGACTAAAAGAACAGGTTAGGCTCGATGAGTCTGATGGTCAGAGAACATACACAGTAACTCCATTATAATACAATAGTTAGGATTAGTTACCTTCACCAACGCAACATGCCCCGGGCTGAAGGAAATCCTCGAAGCCATGGGATCACAAACTCTCTGTCTCTGTTCTGTAAGGTTTTAACTCTGCTGTAGAACTAAAACATAAACTCTACGTTGTAATTGTTATTCCGTATATATAATTTCAATGGTATCGTCACTGTGTTCAGTGGGTATGAACCCTAGACTCTATGGCTGCTAGTCACTATTCGGTAAGTAATATAAAAACCATAAACTCGATTGTATCATAAGCTGTCGAAGGTCTTTCCTCGTAAACGTCAACGCTACATCGTCGGGTTGTTTTTATGAGGTAACCAGGAAGTGGTCAGGTTGTGTTTAGGAGGTAACCAGGAAGAAGCAAGCTCTTTACCGCAAAGCGATCAGAACGGTCGCAAACATACGGTCCGATTTACGAAACGATTTCCGTAAATTTACGATTTACGGAGGCCCTATAAAGTAACTTCCATTATTCATATATTTAAAGTTGAAGTAGATTCATTATTTTGTGATTCCCATCTTGTTAGATTATATTATATGACATACCGACGGTGATACCACCCCAGAGCAGCAGGCGACGCTGGCGAGCAAGGGCGTGGTCACGTCGCGTCGCTATCTGGATCGCATGGAAGAGCTTTGACGTCACACCCGGAAGCACAGCGACGTGAAGCCGCAAGGTAAAGATAGAAAATGAAAACATAATAACAGTAACATGATATTTAACATGATATTGATTAATATTAACTGTTAACATCCATATCACTCGTTTTCTTCAACACACATGCATTACACTTCCGTTCTAGTGTATTAATGTCCCTTAGTATTCTGTCGATAAGTTACAACATATTGTGTATTATAGTATATTTCTCTTACTGTAGAAAATTGTAATAGTATTGTAATGGTAGAGTATATTATTGTATTCTAATGATAGTATATATATATTTAGTCTATGGTAGAGTATTATAGGGAGAGAATTGTAGAATATGATTAGAATGGGAGAGTATACTATAATATTCTACTGGAAGAATATTGTACCATAGTATTACTTTTGCAGTTGTATAGCTGTTGAAAAACGGTGTGTGTGTGTGTGTGTGTGTGTGTGTGTGTGTGTGTGTGTGTGTGTGTGTGTGTGTGTGTGTGTGTGTGTGTGTGTGTGTGTGTGTGTGTGTGTGTGTGTGTGCGCAGCATGGAGGAGCATAGAAGAGGAGCTGCTGTGCAGGGAGCTGTCAACAATACAAAGTAGGAACTGCACCACACAACTACACAACTCAAATACACAACACAACAAATACCCAACTATACTTCCCCACACAACTACCTTACCCAACACAAATACACAAATAAACTACGCAACAAATATAGAAGTTACTACAGAACTACACTACACGACTACATTACACTTAGCTACGAAACACAAAAACACATCAGACTTCACAAATACACTACCCAACAACACAACACAACACATGTTCTATCACTAACCAAAGAATATTTTAATTAACAACATGGAAATGATAGGAAATATAAAATTCTAACGTATGTAAAATGTATTTATAACATTATATAAACCATGGTTTACTGTGGGGTAGAGAACAATGTTTCTGTGGTTACAGCGATGTTGAGAAAGAGGTTACTGTGATGTTGATTCTGATTATTTAAGGCTCTCTGATTGGCTCCTGTTTGTCTTCCAGGGACATTCGGGGGGAGGAGGAAGAGGAGGAGGAGGAGGACTTCTATGAGTGCCAGGAAGACCCAGGACAGGAGGAAGAGGAGGAGTCTAAACAGGAAGAGGAGGAGTCTAAACAGGAAACAACGGCCCGTCTAGAGGCCCCCTCTCGGACACAGAGTAGCAACAGAGAGGAGGAGGAGGAGGAGGAAGAGGAGGAAATTGAAGGAGGAGGAGAAGAGGAGGATGTGGCCGGAGGAGCAGGGTTGGCAGAAGGATCTGAAGAGGAGGCTGGTGGAGGGATTGATTCAGACTTTGAGTTAGAGGAGGAGGAGGAGGAGAAGGAGGAGGAGATCAAAGAGGAGGTTAAAAAAACTCTAGAGTTCGATGATGAGAAGCTGGCCGAGGCAGAGAAGGACCTCACTGAGGAGGAGAAGGAGGTTTGTGTGTGTCTGTGTGTGTCTCTGTGTGTGTGTTTGCGTGTGTTCACGTGTGTATGTGTATTTTATAACACTACAATATGCAGATTTAGCGGTTCAGAACGCCGCTTTTAACACAGCTTTTTAATCAAAAGGCGCTATTCAACAATCGTCGTATTGATTTCATAAGGTCAATTGATATTGCCTCTTGGTTGAACAGCCACACTGAACATCAAGAAGATAAATGTAGGCCTAACTTAGCACACATTAAGTTGTCATTGAACACAGTCGTAAAAGGGGGAAAAATGTATCCATACACTACTTTCTGAGAACCAAACTGAGAAAAAACGTGGTGATCTAAGTTAAAATAATGTGTAGTCTACAACATATTACTGAATTGAACATGGATTAAACAACTGATATAGCCTGAACATGGTATAGAGAAGTGAATGTAAATACCTTAATGCAAATAATAGTGTGTGTGTGAGCTAATAGATGTGTATGTGTTATTAAGTTAGTGATTGTGTGTTAAAAGGGGTGTGTGTGTTTGTGTGCTTGTAATAATTGTTTGTGCGTGTAATAAGTCTTTGTGTGTGTGTTTGTATTAAGTGTGTGTGTGCGTGTAATAAGTCGTGTGTGTGTGTGTGTCTGAAATAAGTGCGTGTGTTTGTGTAATAAGTCTTTGTGTGTGCATGTAACAAGTCTTTGTCTGTGTAATAAGTCTTTGTTTGTGTGCGAAGTGTGTAATAAGTCTTTGTGTGTTTGCGTGTTATAAGTCGTCGTGAGTGTGTAATAAGTCTGTGTGTGTGTGTGTGTAATAAGTTGTGTGTGTAATAAGTCTGTGTGTGTGTCTAATAAGTGTGTGTGTTTCAGGTGCGGCGGAAGGAGAGTCTGGTCCTGAAGGACGAGGGAAACGCTCTCTTCAAATCTGGAGGCAAGTTAAACAGAATTAAAGTCAGAAGGTGGAGCGACTTGCAAACCGGAAGGTAGCTAGTTCGATCCCCGGCTCCTCCTAGCTGAGTTTCAGGGGGTCCTTGAACACGAAAACCTCCCCCTAAGTGCTTCTGACCAGCTGGCGGGAAGTGGCACCCCTGAGGAATGTGTTTATGAACCAAAGTCGCTTTGGATAATTGTAAGTGATAATTAGGTGATCATGAGGTAATGGTGAGGTAATGAAGATCATGATGTTATGGTGAGGCAGTGATCATGAGGTAATGATGATCATGATGTTATGGTGCTCATGAGGTAATGGTGAGGCAGTGATCATGAGGTAATGGTGAGGCAGTGATCATGAGGTAATGGTGAGGCGTCTGATGTGTTTCAGAGCACTTGGAGGCGGAGCTCCGCTACACGGCAGCGTTGAGGGCGTGTCCCGTGTGCTTCAGCAGAGAGCGAGCCGTTCTGTTCTCCAATCGAGCCGCTGCCTGCCTCCACCTGGTACACACCCGCCTCCTGTTAGCAACACACACTTCCTGTTAGCAACACCCACTTCCTGTTAGCAACACCCACTTGCGGTTGGACACACATACTTCTTTTAGAAACATGTTCTTCCCAGAAGGATTGTAATAATGTCATGTGACCTCTCCTTAGGATCGCAAAGAATCTGCCATCGCAGACTGCTCTAAAGGTGTGTGTATATATATGTGTGTGTGCGTGTGTGTGTACATATATGTGTGTATTTATGTGTGTGTATGTGTATATATAAACAGCATGTGTGTGTGTACATATATGTGTGTATGTGTGTGTGTATATATACAGTATGTGTGTGTATGTATATACTGTATATATATATATATATATATATATACAGTATGTGTGTCTGTGTGTGTGTATATACAGTATGTGTGTGTGTGTATATACAGTGTGTGTGTGTGTGTGTGTGTGTGTGTGTGTGTGTGTGTGTGTGTGTGTGTGTGTGTGTGTGTGTGTGTATATATATATATATATATATATATATATATATATATATATATATATATATATATACAGTGTGTGTGTGTGTGTGTGTGAGCCTCCTAATGCTGGGGTCCGTCTGCAGCTCTGGAGCTGGACCCCAGCTACGTGCGCGCCCTGCTGCGGCGGGCTCAGCTGTACGAGGCGTCGGAGCAGCTGGAGCAGGCGCTGCAGGACTACCAGACGCTGCTGGAGGCCCAGCCCGCACACCCGGAGGCCCGCGCAGCCTGCATGGTGCTCACACACCCACATGGCTCCATGGATCTACAGATATAGAGCCCGTCTACAGATATAGAGCCCGTCTAGAGACATAGAGCCTGTCTAGAGATATAGAGCCCGTCTAGAGATATAGAGCCCGTCTACAGATATAGAGCCCATCTAGAGACATAGAGCCCGTCTAGAGATATAGAGCCCATCTAGAGATATAGAGCCCATCTAGAGATATAGAGCCCATCTAGAGATATAGAGCCCGTCTACAGATATAGAGCCCGTCTACAGATATAGAGCCCATCTAGAGATATAGAGCCCATCTAGAGATATAGAGCCCGTCTAGAGATATAGAGCCCGTCTACAGATATAGAGCCCATCTAGAGATATAGAGCCCGTCTAGAGATATAGAGCCCGTCTACAGATATAGAGCCCATCTACAGATATAGAGCCCATCTAGAGATATAGAGCCCGTCTACAGATATAGAGCCCGTCTAGAGATATAGAGCCCGTCTAGAGATATAGAGCCCATCTAGAGATATAGAGCCCGTCTACAGATATAGAGCCCGTCTAGAGACATAGAGCCCGTCTAGAGATATAGAGCCCATCTACAGATATAGAGCCCATCTAGAGATATAGAGCCCGTCTACAGATATAGAGCCCGTCTAGAGATATAGAGCCCATCTACAGATATAGAGCCCATCTAGAGATATAGAGGCCATCTAGAGATATAGAGCCCATCTACAGATATAGAGCCCGTCTAGAGATATAGAGCCCATCTACAGATATACAGCCCATCTACAGATATAGAGCCCATCTAGAGATATAGAGCCTTTATTAACTCTTTATGCTTTATTAACACAAACCCACACACATCTATAGCTATACAGACCCATCTATAGATATATTGTTTGATTAAGAAACACCCTCGTGTATCTTAAGATATAGAGCCTAACAAACACACCCACATGTATCATGATATGATGCATTTTTTTAAGACAGCTTTATAAATACATACACTTCTATTTATACCTGTTCATTGGAACCTCCGTGGGTCGTGTTTCCATGGCGTCGCCATTTAGCCGCGCTAGAACTTCCAGGCCTGCTCCATACCTTGGCGCGCGTATAACCTGCCGTAACCGCGTCAGACTCCGATTGAGAGCGGATCCGAAAGCCCCGGACTTCCTCCACACAGCACTTACGAGATATTGCAGTTTTGCTGATGGTTATCCCATTCGGCCGTTTCAGAAATGAAATGTCATCGTCGCGACAGCCCTATTTAAATTGTTACACTGTGGCACAGCACCACTCCAACATAGTTTGGGGATTTTTGTTTATATGCTCTTCTTTACCATAAACGTACCGTACCAAACCGAATACCCTCACCGTAGAACTATGTCTATAAATCTATAGATAGCGTTATATACCTACACAGCTATAGATAGCTATATTTATGCATGAACAGCTATAGATAGCTATACATACAGAGAAATACTGGGATATCTATCTATATATCCCGGTATTTCTATATCTCTCTCTCTCTTTGTTTCCATGTCTACCAGAGGTTACCGCGGGAGATTGAGGAGAAGAATGAGCGACTTAAGGAGGAGATGATGGGTAACTAACCCTGTCATATGTCTAATTCTGTAGCCCTACTCACCCTGTCATCTGTCTAGTCCTGTAGCCCTACTCACCCTGTCATCTGTCTAGTCCTGTAGCCCTACTCACCCTGTCATCTGTCTAGTCCTGTAGCCCTACTCACCCTGTCATCTGTCTAGTCCTGTAACCCTACTCACCCTGTCATCTGTCTAGTCCTGTAGCCCTACTCACCCTGTCATCTGTCTAGTCCTGTAGCCCTACTCACCCTGTCATCTGTCTAGTCCTGTAGCCCTACTCACCCTGTCATCGGTCTAGTTCTGTAGCTCTAGTTTTAGGCAGTTGTAGGTCAACTGAAGGACCAGGGCAACACGTGTATTATTATATTATTATGGTCCTGTAGAGCTACAGTGCTCTTATAGTGTGCTGTGTTTCCAGGTAAGCTGAAGGACCTGGGCAACATGTTCCTGAGACCGTTCGGTCTGTCCACCAACAACTTCCAGGTGAACCAGGACCCGGCGGGAGCCTACTCCATCAACTTCGTCCAGGGCGGTGGCAACAACAACAACAACACATAGCGCCGTGGAAACCGTCCCACCCTAGCAACCAACAGACAGTAACACAGGAGGAGCACAGAACTGGAACGGGTGTGAGTGTGTGTGTGTGTGTGTGTGTGTGTGTGAGCGTGTGTGTGTGCATGCATGTTTAATCGAGATATTGGAAGTCAGCATAAGAAGAGAATCCTCTCACCGTGGCTATCTGATCACCGTGGCGACCTGATCACCGTGGTGACCTGATCACCATGGCGGCCTCATCACCATTGCTATATCATCACTGTGGCTACCCGATCACCGTGGCGACCCGATCACCGTGGCGACCCGATCACCGTGGCGACCCGATCACCGTGGCGACCAGATCACCGTGGCGACCAGATCACCGTGGCGACCCGAGCACCGCGGCGACCCGATCACCGCGGCGACCCGAGCACCGTGGCGACCCGATCACCGTGGCGACCCTATCACCTTGGCTACATGATCCCCATGGCGACCCGATCACCTTGGCTACATGATCCCCATGGCGACCCTATCACCGTGGCGACCAATGAGCAGACTGCAGCGTGTTGTCACCTGATGATACCAGGGGTCCACGCGGGGACGCAGGAAGATGGCGTCTGCAGACTACACGGGTCGGCGTGTGGAACAGGGCGGGACATCATGACACATGACATGTGAATGTTTGATCAACCGCTCTTTATTCTGGATCAATAAAGACCAAATAACACAACATAGTTTAAATCTCTCTTTAAGGCAGGAGTGGGGGGGAGGTGCATTTCTCTACACTCGATGAATAGAGGGGGCGGGGTAACGGTATGGATTCATTCCACTGGGTGTAAAATCAGCTGTCAATCACCCGGTCTGCTGGGTCACATGACCCGAGCAGGGAAAGCGGGGCAGGAGTCCGTGGAGATGATCGGGTTCTCCGAGCGGAGCTCCAAAGTGCGGCAGGAGGTGGTGAACTCATGTACACGACGCAGGTCAGTGATTCTATGCAACGCGTCCTCAAAATATTTAAAAGTATTTGATAAACCATCTGCGTGTGTGTACACCACGGGGGGGACGGGGGGGGGGGACGAGAACACACAACGGAGGTGGGGGGGTGGAGAGACTGTTTCTATGGTAACGTCAGGAGCATCTGCCTGTTGACAGCCTGAGTGTGTGCATCTCTTTTATAAATATAGTTTCTTCATTCTCACCCTAACAGTTAAATAAAAACAGGTCAGCTGGGGCCCTCCTGCCTCCTGATTCGACCGTCAGCAACCTCAACACCAATGGCAGCCGGGATCTTCCCCCGCATCAGCAACCCTTCACCGTGGCAACGCTAAAGAGAGAGAGAGAGAGAGAGAGAGAGAGTCACCGTGGAAGCACTAGTGAGGGAGAGTCACATTAGAACTAATCCACTAGAAGCATCTTCTCGAAACCTCTGGTTATACAAGACACCACACCTATTTACCCCCCCCCCCCCCCCATCTCCCCCCGCCCATAACCTCCTCCTCTTCACCTGCTCTCAATCATCACCTCCTTCTCACCTCCCCCCCTCATCACCTCCATCTCGCACTCACCATAGATTCCCCATCTCCTGCCTACATGGTCGTTAACACTGTGCTAGTATTGTGATGCTCTATAGTATTTTACCACAGTGCTGTGGTAAAACACTATGGAGTATCACAGTTCTACCATAGCACTGTAAATAACTCCATACTATTTTGACCACAGTAGTTGTACTATGCTACATAACTAATCATGGCTGACTGTAAGGGATGAGTACTGGGTATTCAGAGACGACAGCATGACCTACTCATCTGTTTGCAGTAAGATAATCTGTTCACTATCCACACCCCACCCAAATGACCACAAGTATGGAAGCTCTTTATTTTATTTATTTATTTATTTATGTTTTTGTTGGTTTTATTTTTGTTTTAAACATCAGAAAAAGACATTTATACAATTAGTCAATCGTTGATCTGGGAGTAAACAGTACTCTTGTCTGCAAACAGATGCTCCCGGGAATAAATTAAGAACAGAGCATCATCCCTCCAACATCGCTCTGTCACCTCAACCCTGGGCCTCAACCCTACCCAGACCCCGACCGTAACCTAAACCCTACCCTAGCACTCAACCCTGGACCTCCACCCTACCATAGACCCCTTTCCTGGTACACAACCCTACCCCAGACCTAATCCCTACCCTAGACCTGATCCCTACACTAGACCTCAATCCTAAAGTAGACGACCTCAACCCTATACTAGACCTCAACCCTAACCTGGACCTCAAACCTACGGTAGACCTCATCCCTACCCTAGACCTAATCCCTACCCTAGACCTCAATCCTAAAGTAGACGACCTCAACCCTATCCTGGACCTCAAACCTACGGTAGACCTCATCCCTACCCTAGACCTAATCCATACTAGGGGTGTGCACGGGTACACGTGTAACCGGTTAGTAAATCATAACCGTTTAGGAAAAATCTGAAAAAGAAAACCGAAAAAATAAATAATAATCACGGCGCCATTGTTTCAATGGGAATCGCGACGGTCTATACTTTCAACATTAAGTGTACATATTTATAATTTGAAATTCGTCCCAGCCTTTATACCACAGATACTATAGGGTCTACACTCTATAGCATACAACCGCGTTTTCTGATTACAGTTTAATGTTAGTTATAACATTAACGCCGTGTTGATAATCAAATAATCCCCCTATAGCGCGACTGCGGTCCACTTCAAAAAATAAAATAAATCATTAATTAATAAAAAAAAAAGTTGATCGTGTACACGAAAAAAAGAAAAAAGGGGTCGTGTAACCGTTTACATTTTTTTGTAACCGTTCACACCCCTAATCCCTACCCTAGACCTCAACCCTTCGGTAGACCTCAACCCCACCCTACTAAACTGACCCTAGTGGAGCTCCTTCACTACCCTACTTAACTAACCCTGAGTGTACTGGACCATACTAAACTAACCCTAACTTACTGGAGGCACTGAGCTGCACTAACGTCTGGTGGGTTTGGTGGGACTGAGTGTGAGGGAAGGTGGGTTGGATTGTGTCCCAAGGTCAGAGGTCAGACAGAAGGATGTGGTCACTCCTCTAACAGGAAGATCAAGAGATGAGAACCAATCAGATCTAACGACGCGTCACAGCATTCTGGTGGGGGGAGGGGAGGAGGAAGAAGGGGGGGGTTCAGTTCTTCAGCAGAGTTCAGAGGTCAACAACCAACCCCCTTACCCTGCCCACAAGGGGGCGGGGCTTCAGGAAGAAGGCAATGGGCTGCAACTGCAACCAGGAACCAGCGCTCGGAGCCTGTGTGTGTGTGTGTGTGTGTGTGTGTGTGTGTGTGTGTGTGTGTGTGTGTGTGTGTGTGTGTGTGTGTGTGTGTGTGTGTGTGTGTGTGTGTGTGTGTGTGTGTGTGTGTGTGTGTGTGTGTGTGTCTCAGGCCTCCAGCTGGGTGAGCAGCGAGCGGACCCCCGGGGGGAGGGGCGTGGCCGCGCGCGCCGCCTCGGTGACGGCGCGGCGGTACGGGCCGCGCCTCTTCCTGTCGAAGCGGCTCTGGAAGCTCTCCAGGAAGGGCGCCAGCTGGGCGACGGGGAGGAAGGAGGTGGTGGGCGAGCCGAACCAGGCCACGCGCGCCTCCTCCTCGCGCCGGGCCCCCCCGCCGCCGCCGCCCCCCCCCCCGCTGAGGGCCAGCACCTGGGCCGGCCACCAGGGGAACCCCGAGATCTTGGCCCACACGATGTCCCCCACGCACACGCCCCGCTCCGCCCCGCAGCGCCGCCCGCTCCGGCTCCGCCCCTCCCCCGGGGGGGCGGAGCCGGGGGCGGGGCCGTCCTCAGAGCCAGGGCCCTTGAGGGGGGGGGCGAGGAGGAGGAGGAGGAGGCCGAGGGGGGGGAGGAGGAGGCAGGCGGGGCGGCGGGGGCCTTGAAGGCCACGCAGAGCAGCAGACTGCCCCCCCGCACCTCCCCCCCCGCCTCCTCCTGCTGCTCCTTCAGCACCACGGCCACGCTGGCCACCCCCGCGGGGGAGGAGGGGGAGGGGGCGGGGATAGGGGCGGGCGGGGGCGTGGCCGGCGGCGCGGGCGCGGGGGCGGGGTCGTCGGTACGATACCTTTGAGGTTTGATGCGGAGGCGGGGGGGCAGCGGGGCCCGCGGCGGGGGCCCCAGCTGCTGGAGCCGCCGCGTGAAGTGGACCTTCTGGTGCTGCGTGGCCTCCTGCAGGGCCGCCGCCCGCGTCAAGGCCCGCGCGCCCCCCCCTGGGAGGGCGGGGGCCCCGGCGGGGGGGAGGGGCCCGGGGGCGGGGGCGGCGGCGGCGGGGGGGACGGGGGCCCCGGCGGGGCGGGGCTTCTTCAGGACGGGCCGCGTGGCCTTCAGGCGCCGGGTGGGCGGGGCCCGTAGCACGCGGCCCGAGCACGAGGGCGGCGGCGGCTTCACCTCAGTCCTCAGTTGCTTGGCGGCCGTGGAGGAGGCGGAGGCGGCGTCCGTGTGTCTTCTCCTCCGCGACGCCTCCTCTGCGCCTCCCCCTCCTCCTCCCCCCCCCCCCCGCCGGGCCTCCCGCGGGGCCCCGCCCCCGCCGGTCGAGACCAGCCCCTTGCACTTGTCACACAGCAGCTGGCGGGGGCGGAGCTTGATGGCGTTCATGATGGAGGTGGGCGGGTCCTCGAAGCGGTAGCGCCGCTTCGGCCGCTTGATTTTGCGGGGAGGGGGCTGAGGTAAGGCCTGGTTGTAGGAGTCCCTGATGAGGAGGGGCGGGGGGTACGGGGCGCCGTCCTGGAACAGGGGCGGGGGCTTGGAGGTCCGGGGCGGCGGAGGCGGCAGCGCCTCGGCGTCGGCGCCGTCGCCGTCCGCTTCCTGTGACGGCGGGGGGGCCGGCGAGGGGGCCGGCTTGCTCCTCTCAGGAAACACCGTGATGGGGATCCCGTAGGGGCCGAACCTGGGGGGACAGGGGGGTTAACATCTCCATGGTAACGTTAAGTTACACTCCCGACATCGTTGATGTTACCACGGGAACGCTCCCGACCTGCCACGTGAACGCTCCTGATCCTCCTCATGAACGCTCCTGACCCTCAACGTGAACGCTCCTGACCTCCACGTGAACGCTCCTGACCTCCACGTGAACGCTCCTGACCCTCCTCATGAACGCTCCCGACCTGCCACGTGAACGCTCCTGATCCTCCGCATGAACGCTCCTGACCCTCAACGTGAACGCTCCTGACCTTCAACGTGAACGCTCCTGACCTCCACGTGAACGCTCCTGACCCTCCTCGTGAACGCTCCTGACCCTCCTCGTGAACGCTCCTGACCCTCAACGTGAACGCTCCTGATCCTCAACGTGAACGCTCCTGACCTCCACGTGAACGCTCCTGACCCTCCTCGTGAACGCTCCTGACCCTCCTCGTGAACGCTCCTGACCCTCAACGTGAACGCTCCTGATCCTCAACGTGAACGCTCCTGACCTCAACGTGAACGCTCCTGACCTTCCTCGTGAACGCCCCTGACCTCAACGTGAACGCCCCTGACCTCACCGTGAACACCCCTGACCTCAACGTGAACGCTCCTGACCCTCAACGTGAACGCTCCTGACCTCCACGTGAACGCCCCTGACCTCACCGTGAACACCCCTGACCTCCTCGTGAAGCTCGAGCCTGATGCTACGCGTGTACTGTAGATCGCAGGTGGTGTGTGTTTGAGCATGTACGTGCGTGTGTGTCTACGTGTACTTGCATGTGTGTGTTTGTGCACGTGCATGTGTACGTGTCTGCGTGCACGAGTGTGTACGAGTGTGTGTTTTAGCTGTCCAAAAACGTTATCCAACAGTAATATTATATCGAGTAATACATTATTAATTTGTATAATAAAAGCACGGATATACACGATAAACATCCTGTAGGTTGTTATTCTCACGGTAAGAGTTCCTTTTATGATCCTTTCACCAAATATGTTTTTTAATAGTTCTTAATGCGATATAATGAACGTTACTATAAATAGAATCGTCACCTTGAACCGTTATGTGTTGAACTGAATGTTATTCGTGTATCTAGTCTTATATGTGAAGTTTAACTTCAAAACAGCAGTCTACAAGACAACAGTACCTTGACTGAGAAGACAGCTCCACTACGTTGTTTTGTGTTACTCTATTTAGTATTATGAACGGTGTTGTAATGAGAATCGGTTCTCAGTTCCCAGTTAATTTAATGACGCCTACATTAGTTTCCCGCTGCATAGTAGCCCGCTGCTTTACCTGCGGGACAGGTCCATCAGGACCCCCGAGAACACCTTCTCCCCGAGCCGGAAGGACACCACCAAGGCGTCGTCGATGATGTGGTCCAGGGAGACCCGAACCTCCGACCCGGCCGATAGCTGCTCGACGGACAGCGGCTCCGGTTTGGACTCTTCGTCCGGCGTGGACTCACCCTCCCGGACCTCCTGCTTTATGTTCATACTGTCGTCCGGTCCCCGCGGAGGCGAGGGACAGGACGAACCGGGTCTTGGCGAACCAGGTATAGGCGAACCAGATCCGGGCGAACCGGGTCCGGGAAATTCGGACTCAGGGACCGGGGGATTCGAAGGGGTCAGGTCGCCGTCTACTACACAGCAGGTCGGTTGGGTTCTGGAGAAACCAACGTAGGAGGTAGTGCTGTGATCCGTGGCTGCCGCTTCTATGTCCATGATGGTGGCGGTGCCGACGGGTGAGCTGGTCCGGTCCGGGCTTCTCCCCGGGACCGTGTCTACCCTAGCATCCTCCGTGTGCTCGGTCGGCATGGAGGAGGAGGAGGAATTGTCCGGCGGCCTCGCGTCCTCCGCGGTCAGAGAGGTGTAACTGAGGTCCGAGTCTTGGTGTACGATAAGCGGGTCCGCTCGGTTCTGGTAGTAGTCGTTCGCCGTGACGTTGGTGGTGGGCTCGGCGGGTTCTGCTAGGGACAAGCCGGCCTCCGGGGCGGCCGGGTGGGCTGGGAACGAGAGGAGGAACACGGCAGACGGCTGGGAGTCCGTCATGACACTCCGGTACTCCACCGGCCCGGGAGAGAACGGCTCCCCCGCCCCTTCGGGTAGTGTCGGGGTGTCATTCGGGAACAGTTCGGTGTTTTCCTCGGTGTCGGTCGTCCGCAGGGGTGAGGGTGCTGTTGTTCCCGCCGCGGGCCCGACATGGCCGCATTCCTCCACCACGTCCCCATCCTTCAGCCCTCCGGGGCCAGCGGGATCGCTCACTGCGGCGTATTCTCGCCTAACGTCTGTCGGGAGGTCGTCCCCCGAGTATATCGTCTTACCCGGACCGGGTTCCAGTGGACCCGTGTCGTCTATTGCCGTCGCTGCGGTCGGAACCGACGCGGCTCCTGCTGGCTCTGCAGCCACGGCCGCCATTTCCCTTCCACTCTGCCTCCCGAAACTCCTCCCCTTCCCCGCTCAGCGCCAGACCCCGTCGCGACCCCCAGCGAGAAACACACTTAGGATTGGCCGGCGAGCTGTTGAGTCTCTGATGATTGGTCCAGAGGCACGTCACTCAAGACTTCGTCATATGAATTTACTTTTGTGATTGGCTGCTTTCGTTTGTCCCCGTGATGCTCGGACAAAACAATGATCCAAGCCCTTTGATGAAACAAAAACATTAGCGGAGAAAACCTACCTGATAACAACTTTACTATAAATACGAAATACAATATAAATAAAACATTCAGTCATTCAGTTAGACAAATATATTATTCCCAACATTTAACCAAATGTAACACTTCTATTCTACAAAACTATCTTTCTAGGCTTGTTTTCCTCACACAAAAGAATCAAGGCAGACATACATCCTCGGATAACCAGGACTCATAAAACACGCATTCTGCTTACCTTAAACTCGGTCCAATACGCCGTCGCCTTAACATTCAGTTAGTAGTTAATGTCGAACAGACGACCCCCTCTGACCAGCAGAGCATGGGTGCCAGGGTGAGGGTGCAGGTGGGGCCGAAAGAGGGCGCTGTGGAGCCGGACCGCTGTACATGTTTATACGGTTGGTCTTCATCCTAGTGGACACTGGGCCCCGTGGCTTCAGGACCCCGGGGTCGCTTTATTTCGGTATGTTTCGGTTTGTCGACTTCAGTCGGAAACATCGAGGAGCGCATTGAAAATAATAAACCAGTATAATCCCAGATTACTCTATGATCCGAAGAATTGGAAGCATGTTATAATCTCAGTTGTTGTAAAGTTTAATCCAATGAAAATAAGAATCGTTGGTGGAATGTAATTATTTCTAAATGGAGAATGTTTAAGGGGGGCTGTGAAAGTGATTTCACCAAATCTCGACCATCAAAAAATTAACTGAACCACTCAACAACGTCAACACTCCTTGCTCTCCTTTCCTCTGTCACATTATTCTTCAGATCCTGTTGTCATGGCCACTTTCATCTCCTATCTTAGAAGCTTCGCCTCCCCAGGTCCTATATAAGGACCTTCTCTTCTTCCGGCCTCGCTGGACTCACAGCTTTAAGGCTGGGCCTGACCAGATGTAACCAGCTCCTCACTCTTTTTTATTTTTTTATTTTTTTACCTTAATTTAACCAGCTAGATCCTTTAGAACAAGTTCTTATTTACATTGATGGCCTGACAAAAAGCACAAGCTTCTTTGGGGGAAGGGAATAGGGGCAGTGAGAAAGGATGGGTTAGAGAGGCAACAGCACACAAACAGCAGCTGTACAGACGTGCAACAATGCAGCAACAGGGACCCTACAGGGTTAACATACAGCTACTCAGACATGCAACAAGCACGAGCGAAAAACAGGATTACATGAACAAGGCAGAATAGCAAGCAAGCAATAACATTAAAAAAATAAAAACCCTGACGCTTTGTTGGCTGCTGTTAAGGACCTTGGTTTAAAATTCTATTAGCCCCTTGCTGGAGTGATCTATTTCCCAATGCAGAACCCCAGGTTGAGTTTGGGAAGTATAATACGAGAGGTACAGGCTGGCTAGCCTTTTTTATTCGTAGACTATATCAGTTTGGATTTTATTTTATTGAAGACATTAAGAACAACCTCGATCAGCATTGACTACGATATGTCCAGGTAATATAACACTACCAGCTAGTTTAAATGTTATGTACTGCAACTTTAATGTTTCCACACATTGAATATTTGTTTTTATTTGTTTAGAAATATGTAAACAGTTTCCTCTTCTGGCGAATTATGACTTGCAGCATGTCTTGGATTTAATACAATAATATAATATAATGTATGTAATACAATAATAAATATATGATATCATATATAATAATACTGTAACATAATGATAGATAATATATAATAATATGATAACATAATGATACTTATATATTAATATAGAACATAATATATATAATCGTAAAATAATGATAAATATTATAATACAAAATATTTATAATATAAAATATGATAAATATATATAACATAATATGTATATATATATGGTCAATATATAATGATATAATATAGATAACATTATGATAAAATATAATAATATAATATGTTACATAATGCTCTATATATGGACATAATGCTGAATATATAATGATATAGACTAGATCTTGAATATGAATATATGAATACATAATGATATAGACTAGATCTTGAACATTAATATATGAATACATAATGATATAGACTAGGTCTTGAACATGAATATATATGAATACATAATGATATAGACTAGATCTTGAACATGAATATATGAATACATAATGATATAGACTAGATCTTGGTGGCGGACAGGGCTGGGGGGTCTCGAGCCCGGAAGCCCTGGAAGGTGGGGCTGATGGGCAGCCGGCGGAGCCAGCCCACCCGCCGCACCAAACCCATTCCTATCGGGAAGTCATAGGAGGAGGGGCCGGGGGCGTGGTCAGGGGCGGAGCTATCCACAGTGTCGTGGTCCGTCGTATCAAAGTCCAAGAGGCCTCGTTCTTTTCTTGTGCCTGTAGAGAGAAGAGAGAGAGAGTGTATCTCCATGTGTGGATGTCTATGCATCTGTGTGTGTGTGTGTGTGTGTGTGTGTGTGTGTGTGTGTGTGTGTGTGTGTGTGTGTGTGTGTGTGTGTGTGTGTGTGTGTGTGTGTGTGTGTGTGTGTGTGTGTGCGTGCGTGCGTGCGTGCGTGCGTGCGTGCGTGCGTGCGTGCGTGCGTGCGTGCGTGCGTGCGTGCGTGCGTGCGTGCGTGCGTGCGTGCGTGCGTGCGTGCGTGCGTGCGTGCGTGCGTGCGTGCGTGCGTGCGTGCGTGCGTGCGTGTGTGTGTGTGTGTATCAACCAGGGATAGTGTGTGTGAGTGTGTGTGTGTGTGTGTGTGTGTGTGTGTGTGTGTGTGTGTGTTTACCAGGTATAGTGCGTGTTTACCAGGTGTGGTGTGTGTTTACCTGGTATAGTGTTGTCGAGACAAAAGGCGAGGATTCCTCCAACGAACATCTCAGTGGAGAGAAGAACAGTCACGATGTGGTCCACCTCTGATACACCTGCACACAATCACACAAACACACACACAAAACTCATGACTAGAAGTGGGGGTTATCAGCAGCTAATCCACCACACTGTGTTGGTGTGGGTGTGTTTGCAGGGGGGGGGGGGGCTGTGTGGATATGGGTGTACCTGTCTCGGTGCTACCTACCTGTGTGTGTGTGTGTGTGCGTGCGTGCGTGCGTGCGAGCGTGCGTGCGTGCGTGCGTGCGTGCGTGCGTGCGTGCGTGCGTGCGTGCGTGCGTGCGTGCGTGCGTGCGTGCGTGCGTGCGTGCGTGTGTGTGTTTGTACCTGTCTTGATGCTTCCTGGGTGTGTGTCCAGGTAGTTTGGTAGTGTTAGGCCGAAGAACATGGAGAAGCCGAGAACAAAGAGGTTCCTGGAGGAGTTAAGGTCCACAGTCTGCAGGTTGGACAGGCCCACTGCTGTGATCATCCCTGTAGAGACAAGCTAGCGTTAGTCCTACCGCGATCATCATCCCTGTAGAATCATGCTAGCGTTAGTCCTACCGCGGTCATCATCCCTGTAGAATCATGCTAGCGTTAGTCCTACCGTGGTGAACATCCCTGTAGAGTCATGCTAGCGTTAGTCCTACCCGATGGCCTACTGCCGTGGGAAGAAGAGGATAGGAAGAGAGGAAGAGAGAGGAGGGAGGGGGGAGGAAGAGGAGGTGCTTACCGAACAGGGTGCAGAACATGCCTCCCAGGATGGGGTCTGGGATTGAGGCGAACAGAGCGGTGAACTTCCCCATGGAACCCAGCAGGACCATGATGAGCGCCCCGAACTGGACCACACGCCGACTGCCCACCTGGAGGAGAGGAGGAGAGAGGAGAGAGGAGGTGAGGAGATAGGAGAGAGGAGAGGAGAGGAAAGAGATGGAGAGGAGGTGAGGAGAGAGGAGAGGATAGAGAAGGAGAGGAGGAGAGAGGAGAGAGGAGGAGAGGAGGTGAGGAGAGAGGAGAGGAGAGGAAAGAGAGGGAGAAGAGGAGGGAGGAAAGAGGAGAGGAGAGAGAAGAGAAAGGAGGGAGGAGGAAGGAAAGAGAAAGGGAGAGAGGAGGAGAGAGGAGGAGATTGGAGATGAGAGGATTAGAGAGGAGGGAGAAGAGAGAAGGAGAGAAGAAGAGAGGAGAGACCAGAGAATGAGGAGTAAGGAGGAAGATGGGGAAGGAGGAGAAAACATGGGGGCCGCTACTTACCTTTGTGATGCCCAACACGCCTATATTGGGGCTGGAGGAAGTTGATCCGTTTCCTGTTCCCAGAATTCCTGCCAGGATGCAGCTGAGCCCCTCCACGAAGATCCCCCTTTAAACACACATACAGTACACACACATACAGTACGCACACATACAGTACACACACATACAGTACGCACACATACAGTACACACACATACAGTACACACACATACAGTACGCACACATACAGTACACACACATATAGTACACACACATACAGTACGCACACATACAGTACACACACATACAGTGCACACACATACAGTACACACACATACAGTACACACACATACAGTACGCACACATACAGTACACACACATACAGTACGCACACATACAGTACACACACATACAGTACGCACACATACAGTACGCACACATACAGTACGCACACATACAGTACACACACATACAGTACGCACACATACAGTACACACACATACAAGGATTGAAGGTAAAGTATTGAATGTAAAGTTGTGGATGTTGGTCAAAGTAGCTTTGACATTAAAGCCCAATCCAATTTCTGCCCCTTACCCCTTCCCCTTGTTTTGAAGGGGGAGTAGAAATGTTTCTACCCCTTACCCCTTCCCCTTACCCCTTCACAAAAAGGGGGAGGGGTAAGGGGTAGAAATGGGATTGGGCCTAATACACACATGCACACACATACCCCTATACACACACACACACACACACACACACACACACACACACACACACACACACACACGCACACACACACACAGACACACACACACACACACACACACACACACACACACACACACATCCTGCGTGGACCAATCAGCGCTGACCTGTTGATGGCGTGGACGGGAGGGGGCGTGGCTCCGGCGAGGCGGGCACACGCGTAGTAGTCACCGATGGACTCCACGATGCCCGACAACGTGGCGCTCAGCATCCCCATCACCCCGGCAACCGTTACCGTCGGCAACCCCCACTGACCTGTCAACAACCAGGTGACCTCACCATCCCTCTGTCATTCTGTCTCTCATCATCTCTCCAGCACGTAATAAAAAATGGCAGACGCGTGCTCATTGGTTGACGGTTTAGTTGGAGGTGAGTCCTGATTGGCTGATGAACTCACATGGGTACGGCACCCTGAACCAGGGGGCGGTGCTCATGATGTTGCCGCGGGCATCGGTCCGGGCCTTGTATCCATAGAGGTCAGGGTTGCTAGGCAACACATCTGTCAATGTAAGGCAGTAACAAACCAGCCACACCACCATGATGGCCAGAATGATCTGCAGACAGACGGGACGGCAGACAGACGGACAGGAAGACAGACACACACACACACACACACACACACACACACACACACACACACACACACACACACACACACACACACACACACAGACAGGCAGACAGACACCGTTTGTCTGTGTTTGTGTTTTTGCACCTGTGTGTGTGTGTGTGTGTGTGTGTGTGTGTGTGTGTGTGTGTGTGTGTGTGTGTGTGTGTGTGTGTGTGTGTGTGTGTGCGTTTGTGTGTGTGTGTGTGTGTGTGTGTGGCGTGTGTGCGTGTGCGTGTGCGTGTGCGCGTGTGTGTGCGTTTGTGTGTGTGTGTGTGTGTGTGTGTGTGTGTGTGTGCGTTTGTGTGTAGTGTGTGTGTGTGTGTGTTTGTGTGTGTGTGTGTGTGTGTGTGTGTGTGCGTACTGGGAACAACTTGAACACTTGTATTCCGGTGGTCCTGAAGCCCCGCCCCCTGCTGTAGGTTGGAAAAGGAACTGAGAATTCCCTCAGGTACTGGGCAAACAAAATGATCAGAAAGATACACCTGGAGGTAGAGAGAGAGAGAGAGAGAGAGAGAGAGAGAGAGAGAGAGAGTGTGTCACGAATTGTCTGACAAAAATACTTCTCAGAGTGTAGAAAGACAGCTTTCTCACAGTGCAGACAGACAGACAGGCAGACAGACAGGGGTCTCACAGTGCAGACAGACAGACAGCTGTCTCACAGTGCCGACAGACAGGTGTCTCACAGTGCAGACAGACAGCTGTCTCACAGTGCAGACAGACAGGTGTCTCACAGTGCAGACGGACCGAGAGGTGTCAGACAGTGCAGACAGACAGGTGTCTCACAGTGCAGACAGGAGTCTCACAGTGCAGACAGACAGGTGTCTCACAGTGCCAACAGACGGACAGGTGTCTCACAGTGCAGACATACAGGTGTCTCACAGTGCAGACAGACAGACAGACAGACAGGTGTCTCACAGTGCAAACAGACAGACAGGTGTCTCACAGTGCAGACAGACAGGTGTCTCACAGTGCAGACAGACAAACAGACAGACAGGCGCCTCACAGTGCAGACAAACAGACAGGTGCCTCACAGTGCAGACAGACAGACAGGTGCCTCACAGTTCAGACAGACAGACAGGTGTCTCACAGTGAGGTCAGGCCCCAGTGGGAGCTGGCCCTCTCCCCGGCGGTGCTGAAGGCCGACAGGCCGATCAGGGAGATGACGGGCGTGATGGTGAGGGGGCCGATGTATCTCAGCAGGAGCCCCGGCACGCCCAGGAACCCCACCAGCACCTCCAGCACGCTGGACACCATGATGGCTCCCTGGATCTGCAGCAGGTCATGAGGGCGTCACTGGACGCACTGGACGGCATTTTAATTAAGCCTCACATTCAACCATTCACGCACACATTCGCACACCGACGGCGGAGTCGGCCATGCAAGGCGACAGCCAGCTCGTTCGGGAGCAGTTTTAGAGTTAGGTGGAGGTGCTAGGAGGAGCCGGGGATCGAACCAGCAACCTTCAGGTTACCAGCCGACCCGCACTACCTCTTGAGCCACTGCCGCCTGCACAAAGGTAAATTTTACATCCATCCATCGGAGCATTATTAGCGTTAGCATTAGCGTTAGCATTAGCATTGTTGTGTGTAGCATTGTGTGTAGCATTCGCGGCGGGTACCTCTCTGATCCGGGGCTGCCAGATGTGGGAGGTGTTGTAGGGAAGACTCCCGTTTCCGTAAATCTCTTCTGCAGGAGCAAAAACAACCACTCACAGCTCAGAAACCCGTCCCTTCGTTAGTGCACGTTCAAAAGGAACGCTGAGTTCAGTTATACATCCAGCTATGTATTCGGCTATGTATTACTCTATATTACTAACTCACTGTTATGTTTATATTTGTGTCACTTTTTGAATCTCCACCTTTAAAAGAAGACCAAGACAGGCAGGCAGACAGGTAGGTGCAGACGGAAAGGCAGACAGACACACAGCTAGACAGACAAACAGCTGTCTTACCATCAGGGGGGCAGGCCCACCTGTCCAGTCCTAGGATGGCCTGAGCAGGAATCAGGAAGGCAAACGCACTGGCCTGGAACAGAGGGAGTCTGCAGACAGGTTTAGGGTTAGTCTACACAGACAGGCCTAGGGTTAGTCTACACAGACAGGCCTAGGGTTAGTCTACACAGACAGGCCTAGGGTTAGTCTACACAGACAGGCCTAGGGTTAGTCCACTGACAGGCCTAGGGTTAGTTTACACAGACAGGCCTAGGGTTAGTCTACACAGACAGGCCTAGGGTTAGTCTACACAGACAGGCCTAGGGTTAGTCTACACAGACAGGCCTAGGGTTAGTCTACACAGACAGGCCTAGGGTTAGTCCACTGACAGGCCTAGGGTTAGAGCCTGGAACAGAGATGGTCTGCACATATAGGGTTGGGGTAAGTGTTAGAGGGTCAGAGTGTTAGAGTGTTAGGGTAAGAGGTTAAGTGTAAGTGGATTTGGGTTTGAGGCTCACTGTTAGAGGGTTAGGGTTAGGGTTAGAGGGTTAGGGTTAGAGGGTTGGGGTTACCTGACTCCCAGGGTGGTCTGAAGCAGTGTGGTAATGCCCACTGTAGTGAAGATGGTTCCGACCAGTAGGCTCACGGTGTTCTGGTCGCGCCCAACGCACATGGCTTCAGCCATCAGGAAGGGAACCGCGATGGTTCCGCTGAAACATGTCAGGTAGTGCTGCAGTAGGACAGGTGTTTAACTTACTACCATACGACAGGTGTTAGTGTGTGTGTGTGTGTGTGTGTGTGTGTGTGTGTGTGTGTGTGTGTGTGTGTGTGTGTGTGTGTGTGTGTGTGTGTGTGTGCGTGCGTGCGTGCGTGCGTGCGTGCGTGCGTGCGTGCGTGCGTGCGTGCGTGCGTGCGTGCGTGCGTGCGTGCGTGCGTGCGTGCGTGCGTGCGTGCGTGCGTGCGTGCGTGCGTGCGTGCGTGCGTGTGTGTGTGTGTGTGTGTATGTTTGTGTGTGTATGTGTGTACCTGTAGACCCAGCAGTACACACAGGTACCAGGGCGGAACGTCCTCTATGGTGTATATCATGTCCGGCCCCGGTCTCGGCTCTCCTCGTGGCTCTTTGGCCATCGTCAGTTCGGTCATGGGCAGAACAGGTCCGTTTGTTTCTCCACCACGCCCCTCCAGAGATGTGATCAAGACAGATCATAGGGTTATATGAGACTCAGGAGAACCCTGAGAACGTAGAGACTCAGAGTGGTTCCAGAGTAGTTGAAGACAGACAGACAGACAGACAGACAGACAGACAGACAGACAGACAGACAGACAGACAGACAGACAGACAGACAGACAGACAGACAGACAGACAGACAGACAGACAGACAGACAGACAGACAGACAGACAGACAGACAGACAGACAGACAGATACATAGATAGCAGATACAGCGAATAAGAAGATTCAGTAGTACTCAGTTACTGTTTTACGCTTTTACGGTTAAATGGTTGCCAGAATTTGGAGACTAACTTAGACTAACTAAGTGACCTCATTTCACAATCCACCATGGAGTCAGCATGTTTGAAAGTTAAACGATAATAACACTCAACTTAATAACTAACCAGAGGACCTTGAATGAGTCATGAATACAGACAAGCACATGCCTCGCTGCCCCTGGTCTTCTCTAGAACACAAGAACATGGACCTGAGAATGGTAGACATTAGATCTCTAGAACACAACAACATGGTCCTGCATCCCCTAGAGAACCTTTGACATTAGATCTCTAGATCAGGTGAAATGCCTAGAGAACGATGGACATTAGCTCTCTAGAACAGGTGAACATGGACCTGCATCACCTAGAGAACGATGGACATCAGCTCTCTAGAACACAACAACATTGACCTGCATCACCTAGAGAACCGTTGACAATAGATCTCTACAACAGGTGAACATGGTCCTGGATCACCTAGAGAACCTTTGACATGAGATATCCAGTAAGACCACATTGACCACTCTTAACTGGAAAACATCACACATGACATCACGTTACAAATATGAGGAAGTTATGAAGTTTACTTCACACGTGTCCTCCATGTCCGTCATGAAGCTCCTGCACTTCCTTCTGCTGCGTCTCCTCCTGCGTCTCCTCCTGCTTCTCCTCCTGCGTCTCCTCCTTCTGCTAAGGGTCCTGCTGCTCCTCTTTCTAATGCTGCTGCTCCTCCTTGTGCTGCTCTTCCTTCTGCTGCTTCTCCTCCAAATACCTGGTGTGTGCAGTGTGTGTGTGTGCAGTGTGTGTGTGTGTGTGTGTGTGTGTGTGTGTGTGTGTGTGTGTGTGTGTGTGTGTGTGTGTGTGTGTGTGTGTGTGTGTGTGTGTGTGTGTGTGTGTGTGTGTGTGTGTGTGTGTGTGTGTGTGCGTGTGTGCGCGTGTGAGTGTCTGTGTGTGTGTGTGTCTGTGTGTGGGTGAGTAAATAAACTGTCATAAAAAAGGAAAGGGTTTTCTTAGACTTTAACCCTCACGTGAAGACAGGAAGAGAACATTTTACAGGACAAAGGTCAAAAGTACCTGATACCTTCAGATCAATAACTAATACCTAAGATATCCTCACCTCCTAATACCTATGAGATTGGTACCTCCTGATACCTATAAGACCTAATACTGAACAGATCAATACCTCATGATACCTTAGAGATCATTACCTCCTAATACCTAACAGATCAATAACTAATACCTAAGATATCATTACCTCCTAATACCTATGAGATTGGTACCTCCTGATACCTATAAGACCTAATACTGAACAGATCAATACCTCATGATACCTAACAGATCAATAACTAATACCTTACAGATCGATACCTCATGATACCTAACAAAACAATACATCCTAATAACTAACAGATCTGTACCTCCTGATACCTAAGAGATCAATACCTCCTGATAACTAAGATCACTACCTCCTAATAGCTAGCAGATCAATAACTAATAATAATAATAATAATAATAATAATTCATGTAATTTGAAGGCGCCTGTCTCAGGACCATACAAAGGTACGCAAAAGTCATTAAAAAGAAACAACAATAAGATCAAAAAAATTATAACAAAAGTAATTGACATAGTAATTGGCATCAGGTGGAATAGGCGGTTTTGAACAGATGTGTTCTGAGTTGTGATTTGAAATGAATCAATGTTTCTGAGTTGGTAATGAATGGTAATGAATTCCAGAGACGGGGAGCAGAGCGGCTGCTTGCTCTGTGCCCCGTGGTGGCGAGACGGGGAGAGGGGACGGACAGGTGTACGGAGGAACAGGATCTGAGGGAGCGGGAGGGAGTGGGAACATGGACGAGGTCGGACAGATATGGGGGGGGGGCGTGGTTGTGGATGGCCTTCAATGTTAACAGGAGGACTTTGAATTGGATACGGAACCGAACCGGGAGTACCTGATACCTTCAGATCAATAACTAATACCTAAGATATCATTACCTCCTAATACCTATGAGATCAATACCTCCTGATACCTATAAGACCTAATACTGAACAGATCATTACCTCATGATACCTAACAGATCAATACATCCTAATACCTAACAGATCAATAACTAATACCGAGCAGATCAATACCTTAATACCTTACAGATCAAAAACTAATACCTAACAGATCAATACCTCATTGTATATTGTTATTAAGTGATTGCAAACAGGATCTATCAATATAAAATAACCACTACACATCAAAGGGATCCACTGCACCCCACTGCCGACTTTATTAAAACCTCAAAGTAGACTACATGCCAGTACTGAACACATACTTTGTTGAACGGTTTAATCTGTTCAGACGTTCAAAGCGCGTTTACATCTATTGAGCTGAGTCTGAGTGTGATGCAGTATTGATCCACACGATGGCAGTAAATGTACACTTTGTTAGAATACTATTACTCAATACAATACTCATTGCGTCCGCTTCATCCTGTTCCTCGGTCCAAGCTACATAATTAAATATATCCAATCGTTTCCTCATTAGACAATCGGATCCACGGTTATTCGATTAATTTCATCAGTTTTATCTCATTGGTTTCATTGGATAATAAATGTATGGTGTTGTTAAAAGGTGACTTGTGTTGAAATTATATTGTTGAACACGCGGTAGCAGTAAACCTTACGAGAATGAAAACATTGTCAGTGTAGTATTTTTTAATATGGATGATTTATGATACTTTTTTTCATTTAAAGATAAAATGTGTTTGTTTAGTTTTGTGTGTGCTGTAATTGTTGGTTTTATCGTAAACTTGTTGAATGTTGGCATATGCCTAAATGTCTTCCCTAAATACTATTCAGATTTGTGATGAAAGCAGAAGTAAAAAAAAGTATATCTTGTAAACACTTTCATTTACATTATCCCCAAGTTTATTCTTTCTTGGATTCACGTTTTCTTTCTTTCATTCATTATTTATCACACATTAACCTCCCTGTATTTTTTAAATACACATTATCCTTCATTTATTCATTATTAAATGCATATTAACCTTCCTGTATTCATTAAACACACATTATCCTTCATTTTGTCATTATTAAATACGCATAATCCTTCCTTTACTAATCATTCAATAGACATTATCCTTCATTTATTCATTATTAAACACAAATTATCGTATCTTTATTTATTATTTATAAGTACACATCATCCTTCCTTCATTCATTATGATTTGATTTCTCTCAGTCTCTCTCAATATAAATAACATAATGTAGATATAGAAGAGGTCTTGGTTTAGAGGAAATTAGGAGTAAAAAAATAGTCGTTTTTATCATTGTTACATATTGTGGAGTTTCCCAACACTAACACATGTTTCAGCTCCATATCTGCAGCTTCTATATGATCTATATCTATACCTCTGTGATAACAGGCAGCGAAGACCCTCTGACCCTCCACCTCCCCGATCTGTGACAGCCCGACGAGACACCAGCAGAGACACCCGTGACACCAAAGACATCAACAGAAACACAAGTGATACCAGAGACACAAGAGACACCATCAGAGACACCAGCGACATCAGGGATACCAGAGACACGAGAGTCACCAGCAGAGACAGCAACAGAGTCACCAGTGATACCAGAAATACAGGAGACTCCAGTGACACCAGGGACCCGCCTATCTCTCTGCCTGGATGCTAGACCGACTCTTCTGCGCAGATGCCTGTCTATCTGCTGGGCTGTTAGACCTGGTCCCAAGCGTACAGGCCTGTCTGTCTGCTGGGCTGTTAGACCTGGTCCCAAGCGTACAGGCCTGTCTGCGTCTCTCTGGCCTGTCGTCGGAGGCGAGGGGGTGTAGTTCTCCTCCTGGCCAGCGGGGGAGCTGTGTTGGGGTCGAGGGGGAGGGGCTGGAGACCCGGGTCCGCTGGACTCCCTCCACCCCCCCCTCGCCAGCCGTGCGGCGCTCAGGAAGGAGTCGGTGGCTCCTCCGAGGCCCCCGGACGGAGCTGAGGACCAGAGGGGAAGCACCTTCCCTGGGACGCACACTTCCTCCATTTGAGTCTCACTGTGGATTAGAGCAGATTATATTAGTCCAGATTAGATTAGAAAAGATGAGATTGGTTCGGATTAGAACAGATGATATTAGTTCAGATGATATCAGTTCAGATTATATTAGACCAGATTATATTAGTTCAGATTAGTTGAGGCCAGTTTAGATCAGATCAGATTAGATCAGTTTCAATCAGATTAAAATCAGATTAGATTAGACCAGTTATATTATATGATATCAGATTAGATCAAATTAGATTAGATAAAATTTGATTAGATTCGAAAATAGAGAGTCTCCACCTGGGCATGTTGCTGAGGGCCCGAACAGTGCAGTGTCCCGTGTTGTTTGGATGAACGCTATTGCACATAGTGTACTACAGTAAAAGTATATACTAAATAATTGACATACTATTCTGTAGTCTTCATGCTATATCTAGAATACTAGAGCATAGTATACTATAGTATACACAGATAGATAGAAAGACAGATGGTATAGTATAGTATACATAGTATATATAGTATACATACTATAAACGATAGTGTTCTACAGTATGTAAAGTATAGAGCGTGTTCAGATACTAACCAGTGGTTCAGCACCGTGGAGACCAGTAAAGGCTGGAGCGGAGAACACTGTTAGAGTAACATCCAGAATATGTTGAATGTTATGTTATTACACCTTTATTAACATCTACTATCTACATTCTGTTATAACGTCTAGAATATTATCTTATTACACCTTTATTTACATTTGGTAACTACAATACTGTGGTCAGGATTGTGTTGTGTGTGTGTGTGTGTCTGCCTGTGTCTGTGTGTGTGTGTGTGTGTGTGTGTGTGTGTGTGTGTGTGTGTGTGTGTGTGTGTGTGTGTGTGTGTGTGTGTGTGTGTGTGTGTGTGTGTGTGTGTGTGTGTGTGTGTGTGTGTGTGTGTGTGTGTGTGTGTGTGAGCGCGCGCATGTGAGTGAGAGGTCAGAGAGTTGAGAGGATATCACCTCCTATCTGTTTACTCAGACAGACAGACAGATAAAAAAGTTTCTGACAGAAAGACAGACAGAAAGATAGATAGACAGACGGACAGATAAACAGATAGAGATATAGCAACATGTCAAATGGAAAGACAGACACACAGACAGATAGACAGAAAGCTAGACAGACAGATAGATAGACAGATATATACAAAGTCAGACAGACAGACAGACAGACAGACAGACAGACAGACAGACAGACAGACAGACAGACAGACAGACAGACAGACAGACAGACAGACAGACAGACAGACAGACAGACAGACAGACAGACAGACAGACAGATACACAGATACACAGATAGATAGATACATAGAAATATATATATATACATAGATGCATAGATGCATAGATAGATAGATAGATAGATAGATAGATAGATAGATAGATAGATAGATAGATATATAGATAGATAGATAGATAGATAGATAGATAGATAGATCGATCGATAGATAGATAGATAGATAGATAGATAGATAGATAGATAGATAGATAGATAGATAGATAGATAGATAGATAGGTAGATAGATAGATAGATAGATAGATAGATAGATAGATAGATAGATAGATAGATAGATAGATAGATAGATAGATAGATAGATAGATAGATAGATAGATAGATAGATAGATAGATCGATCGATCGATAGATAGATAGATAGATAGATAGATAGATAGATAGATAGATAGATAGATAGATAGATAGATAGATAGATAGATAGATAGATAGATAGATAGATAGATAGATAGATAGATAGATAGATAGATAGATAGATAGATAGATAGATAGATAGATAGATAGATAGATAGATAGAAAGACGGACAGACAGATACCTGAAGATGTCTTTGCTCTCCTGCCACACGCTGAATGAAAGTTTTGACTCACATGTGGTCAGACTTCCGTATCATAGGTTAACGTTAAGGTGGTATCATAGGATAATGTTAAGGTGGTATTAGAGATTAACCTTAAAGTGGTATCATAGGTTAACATTAAGGTAGTATCATAGGTTAATGTTAAGGTAGTATCATAGGTTAATGTTAAGGTAGTATCATAGATTAAAGTTGAGGTAGTATTCAATAAGTAGCTCTGCCAGACCACCTTAATGCTCAAATAATCTTTAATCAAATAGGGTTTCAACATCCACACTGCCTAGTGTGTGTCTTTGTGTGTGTGTGTGTGTGTGTGTGTGTGTGTGTGTGTGTGTGTGTGTGTGTGTGTGTGTGTGTGTGTGTGTGTGTGTGTGTGTGTGTGTGTGTGTGTGTGTGTGTGTGTGTGTGTGTGTGTGTCTTTTGTGCACTGTGCGTATGCGTGCCTGGCGTAAGGGCAGACTCAAAACTAGGTCAAAGTTCGTGGGAAACAGAAGCATGTCCTATTTTGTAAGCTACTAAGATAAAATTATATGGTTGATGGTTGTTTACCTGTAAACTAACTTACCAGGCAGACTAGTTAACCAGATAAAACTAGATGTCTAGACCAGCCTCCTCTACAGGTAGCCACAGACTAGTTTACCAGAGAGACTAGTTAACCATATCTCACTAGATGTCTATAACAGCCTACTCTACAGGTAACCACAGACTAACTAACCAGACAGACTAGTTAACCAGATAAAACTAGATGTCTAGAACAGCCTCCTCTACAGGAAACCACAGACTAACTAACCAGACAGACTAGTTAACCAGATAAAACTAGATGTCTAGAACAGCCTACTCCACAGGTAACCACAGACTAACTAACCAGAGAGACTAGTTAACCAGATACAACTAGATGTCTAGAACAGCCTCCTCCACAGGAAACCACAGACTAACTAACCAGACAGACTAGTTAACCATATCTCACTAGATGTCTAGAACAGCCTACTCTACAGGTAACCACAGACTAACTAACCAGACAGACTAGTTAACCAGATAAAACTAGATGTCTAGAACAGCCTACTCTACAGGTAACCACAGACTAACTTACCTAGTTAACTGGAGAGACTAGTTAACTGGATCACAATAACAAGACCCAAAACCCAATCCATCTGAAACCCTTACCCTGTTACCATACCCTGGAACCAGAACAACCTCTCAACTCCAGCCCATAGGAACCCCATACCCTAGAACCCCAAACCCTAGAACCCCAAACCCTAGAACCCCAAACCCTAGAACCCTAGAACCCCAAACCCTACAACCCCAAACCCTACAACCCCAAACCCTACAACTCCACCCCATATGAACCCCAAACCCTAGAACCCCAAACCCTCCCTCATATGCGCCCCTGAATCTTCTCGCCCTCCTCCTAGGGACCTGTTTAGACCCTATAGACCTAGGGGGTCTGGGGGGTCCCTAATTACCTAGGGGGTCTGGGGGGTCCCTAATGACCTAGGGGGTCTGGGGGGTCCCTATAGACCTAGGTCTGGGGGGTCCCTATAGACCAAGGTCTAGGGGGTCCCTATAGACCTAGGTCTGGGGGGTCCCTATAGACCAAGGTCTAGGGGGTCCCTAGAGTCGGGGGGTCTGGGGGGTCTTGGGGGTCCCTAGAGTCGGGGGGTCTAGGGGGTCTTGGGGGTCCCTAGAGTCGGGGGGTCTAGTGGGTCTTGGGGGTCCCTAGAGTCGGGGGGTCTAGGGGGTCTTGGGGGTCCCTAGAGTCGGGGGGTCTAGGGGGTCTTGGGGGTCCCTACAGTCGGGGGGTCCAGGCCGGGGATCCCCTCTCTGCAGGAACAGCAGCTTCCTGCTTGGATGGGTGGCTCGCAGTAAGCCGTAGTTTTAACGGGATTATGAGGACAGTTATTGTTTGCTAGAATTGATGTTTGTGACTTTTATGAGGTGTGTGTGTGGGGGCGGGGCCAGCACGGCCATAAAGCCACGAGGAATGTTAATTGGTCGAGAGCTCTGGTGCCTGCTTTGTTCGCTCGCCCCTTTGCTGCCGTCGAGAGAGAGAGAGAGAGAGAGAGAGAGAGAGAGAGAGAGAGAGAGAGAGAGAGAGAGAGAGAGAGAGAGAGAGAGAGAGAGAGAGAGCTGATTTAAAACCT
>NC_079418.1:30533918-30563918 GCF_026213295.1 Gadus chalcogrammus
TAGAACCGTCTCTGTAGAACCGTCTCTGTAGAACCGTATCTGTAGAACCGTATCTGTAGAACCGTCTCTGTAGAACCGTCTCTATAGAACCGTCTCTATAGAACCGTGTCTATAGAACCGTCTGTATAGAACCGTCCCTATAGAACGGTCTCTATAGAACCGTCTCTATAGAACCGTCTGTATAGAACCGTCCCTATAGAACCGTCTCTATAGAACCGTCTCTATAGAACCGTCTGTATAGAACCGTCTGTATAGAACCGTCTCTATAGAACCGTCTCTATAGAACCGTCTCTATAGAACCGTCTGTATAGAACCGTCTGTATAGAACCGTCTCTATAGAACCGTCTCTATAGAACCGTCTCTATAGAACCGTCTGTATAGAACCGTCTCTATAGAACCGTCTCTATAGAACCGTCTCTATAGAACCGTCTGTATAGAACCGTCTGTATAGAACCGTCTCTATAGAACCGTCTCTATAGAACCGTCTGTATAGAACCGTCTGTATAGAACCGTCTGTATAGAACCGTCTGTATAGAACCGTCTCTATAGAACCGTCTGTATAGAACCGTCTCTATAGAACCGTCTCTATAGAACCGTCTCTATAGCACCGTCTCTATAGAACCGTCTGTATAGAACCGTCTGTATAGAACCGTCTCTATAGAACCGTCTGTATAGAACCGTCTCAATAGAACCGTCTGTATAGAACCGTCTCAATAGAACCGTCTGTATAGAACCGTCTCTATAGAACCGTCTCAATAGAACCGTCTGTATAGAACCGTCTCTATAGAACCGTCTCTATAGCAGAGCCTCTACAGATGCCTCAGGGCCGCGGGCCGTAAATCAGCTGCCGGTCGGAGCGGTATGCCGACCCATCGCCGAACCCCAGCTCCTCCACTTCCTCCAACAGCTCCTCCACCTTCTCCACCTCCAGTCCCAGCATCAGGTGGTCTCCTGGCTGCAGCCCGACCCCTGACCCCGGCTCGGTAGGCTCTCGCCTACCGAGCCCTTTGTGCTGGACAAGGGCTCGCATGGGCCACGGGATCGTGGGAAGGCTCGCTTGCAGAGGGGGGAGGGGGGCGCAACGCAGGGGGGGGGGGGGGGGGGGGGGGCGTCGAAAATCACCACTAGCATCATGCTACACCACTAGCATCATGCAGCTAGCATGCTAACGCTAAAACTAGGATGCTAACCCTTTCCTAGTTATCCATACAAAACTAAGACGATAACTCTAATGTAGTTATTAAACTAACCTAGCAGGCTAATCGTAATGTAATTATCTAACCATGACCTAGCAGGCTAACCCTAACATAGTTAACTAACCCTGACCTAGCAGGCTAACCCTAATGTAGTTATCCAACCCCTACCTAGCATGCTAACCCTAAGCCACTTATCCAATCCTAACCTCGCTTGCTAACCCTAAACTACCACGCTCACCCCCACCTGGCATGATCTGACCTTTCCCCTCCATATCCTCATGCCCCCCCCCCCCCCCCCCCCCCCACCTCTCAGCCCCGTGTACGACAACCATCCAATCAGAGGTGGCATGGCTGAGATAACGACCAATCATGGGTCTGAGAGATGAGAGCATTCCTGCGGTTATTTTAGGGTCTCACTGATATGGTGGCAGGCCCGGAGTGGGCTGATATGTGTCATACTAGTAACTATGTGGTCATTCTCAGACGCTTTATGTAAAGACAGGTCAATAAGGAGCTGGTAGGGGTTAGACAGTACAGATTCGGGTCATTAAGGAGCCTGTAGGGGTTAGACAGTACAGAGACAGGTCATTAAGGAGCAGGTAGGGGTTAGACAGTACAGAGACATGTCAATAAGGAGCTGGTAGGGGTTAGACAGTACAGGGACAGGTCATCAAGGAGCAGGTAGGGGTTAGACAGTACAGAGACAGGTCATTAAGGAGCAGGTAGGGGTTAGACTGTACAGAGACAGGTCATTAAGGAGCAGGTAGGGGTTAGACAGTACAGAGTCGGGTCATTAAGGAGCAGGTAGGGGGCTAGACAGTACAGAGACAGGTCATGAAGGAGCAGGTAGGGGTTAGACAGTACAGAGACAGGTCATTAAGGAGCAGGTAGGGGTTAGACAGTACAGAGACAGGTCATTAAGGAGCAGGTAGGGGTTAGACAGTACAGAGACAGGTCATTGAGGAGCAGGTAGGGGTTAGACAGTACAGAGACAGGTCATTAAGGAGCAGGTAGGGGTTAGACAGTACAGAGTCAGGTCATTAAGGAGCAGGTAGGGGTTAGACAGTACAGAGACAGGTCATTAAGGAGCAGGTTGGGTTAGACAGTACAGAGACAGGTCATTAAGGATCAGGTAGGGGTTAGACAGTACAGAGGCAGGTCATGAAGGAGCAGGTAGGGGTTAGACAGTACAGAGACGGGTCATTAAGGAGCAGGTAGGGGTTAGACAGTACAGACAGGTCATTAAGGAGCAGGTAGGGGTTAGACAGTACAGACAGGTCATTAAGGAGCAGGTAGGGGTTAGACAGTACAGACAGGTCATTAAGGAGCAGGTAGGGGTAAGACAGTACGGAGACGGGTCATCAAGGAGCAGGTAGGGGTTAGACAATAAGAAGATCGTCATTAAGGATGGAGATATATTAAGCATGTTCTATAAGTTATATTTGTTACATATTATGATATCTTAACCATGCTCTATTACGTGCTATATCATACTATGCATGTTATTTTAGTTTAAAAATGTAAAGCTAATTGTTTGAACAGCATTGGTGGGAGGGGTTACTGGTTTTTGTTGTCATGGTTACTGTTGTCAAACTCTTTCATGGCCTACAGCAACACCTCATAAAACACACACACACACACACACACACACACACACACACACACACACACACACACACACACACACACACACACACACACACACACACACACACACACACACACACACACACATACAGCCTGTTCACCTCCTCCTCCACCTCCTCCATTTCCTCCACCTCGGCCTTCATCTCCTCCCCCACCTCCTCCTCCTCCTCCCTCCCCTCCTCCTCCCTCTCCTCCTCCTCCTCCTCCTCCTCCTCCTCCTCCTCCTCCTCCTCCTCCTCCTCCTCCTCCCCCACTTCCTCTTGCTCCTACTCCTCCTCCCCCCCACCTCCTCCTCCTCCTCCTCCTCCTCCTCCTCCACCTCCTCCTCCACCTCCTGCTCCTCCTCCTCCACCTCCTCCTCCTCCTCCTCCTCCTCCTCCTCCTCCACCTCCTCCTCCTCCTCCCCCACCTCCTCCTGCTCCTCCTCCTCCTCCTGCTCCTCCTCCCCCACCTCCTCCTCCTGCTCATCCTCCTCCTCCTCCTCCTCCTCCTCCTCCTCCTCCTCCTGCTCCTCCTCCCCCTCCTCCTCCTCCTGCTCCTCCTGGGTGTAATGCGTTGTGCCCATGCAGACCCAGACCTCCGTGGCCCGGGCGTCCTGGAGAGCAGGAGGGGAGGGGAGCAGAACCACCGGGCCCAGAGCTTGAGACGGACCCAGCTCTGCTCCTTATGCCCTCCATCCGCCCTCCACGGATCAGCCTCCGGACGAACCATGTGATCATAATCCAGCACATCCCACCTCATCCCTCATCCCAACATGTGACTGTGCTCACCTCTCACTCCAGCCTTTTGTCTTACCATAACTTACAAAAACTCTTTCCCCATGCTTTCCCAACGACTGGGAATACCAACTGGGAATACCAACCGCTAGCCTGAGTCTGATGAGGTCCCCATTAGCATCAGCCGGGCCCCACCCACTCAGAGTTGCTTTGGTTCTAATTAGAGACCGGGTGTGTGTGTGTGTGTGTGTGTGTGTGTGTGTGTGTGTGTGTGTGTGTGTGTGTGTGTGTGTGTGTGTGTGTGTGTGTGTGTGTGTGTGTGTGTGTGTGTGTGTGTGTGTGTGTGTGTGTGTGTGTGTGTGTGTGTGTGTGTGTGTGTGTGTGTGTGTGTGCTCTTTAACAAGCTGTTTCTGTCTTTAAGAGCTGAAAGGTAAATGAGGTGAGGGCCGGTTGACCTGAACACCTGGTAGTCACAGGTAGAACACAGCGGCTCTATTCACAACCTCCACAACATAACATACTGTTTTGTTGTGGAGGTTGTGTTGTTATGTTATGTTGTGGAGGTCTTTATAGAGACCTAACATTCTGTTATGTTATCAGTCTTTATAGAGACTACTATACTGTTCCGTTATCAGTCTTCAAAGAGAACTAACATCTGTTATGTTATCAGCCTTTATAGAGCCTAACATTCTGTTATGGTATCAGTCTTTATAGAGTCTAACATTCTGTTATGGTATCAGCCTTTATAGAGCCTAACATTCTGTTATGGTATCAGTCTTGATAGAGTCTAACATTCTGTTATGGTATCAGTCTTTATAGAGTCTAACATTCTGTTCAGATCAAAGTTTCTCAAAGAAACTGCTTGTAACTGGCAAGTGCTTGAATAAGAGTCCTAACATATCATTCTGAGATATCTTGGGATTCTCGCTGCTCGCCGCAGCAATGTGAAGCCATCTGTGGTCATACAATACAGCGTGGGAGACTGGAGACAGGGTGCTGACAATAGCGTTATGCTAGGATTTAGAAGCTGGGGATTCACCGGCTCACCCTGAAAAACCAACACAATTTCAGAGAAGGTACCCCACCTGGAGGGAGAGTTGTGAATGATGGTACTGCTTCTTGGCAACTTGTGAGAAACAATTTATGTGGTGAGATCTCCACTTTTTTCGTTGTTATAATTCCCCTTTAAAAACTAGCGTCTCATACTTCTGGTGACAAACGGGTCACGATGAGGTTAGTGTTCGCCATGATGAAGTAGTTGCTGAGTACCTGAATACAACCTCAAAGCACTCTGCCCTTTGACTGAATCTCTTGAGACTTAACGCTCCCGAAGCGCTACAACTAACTCCACTGCTGCAGCTTCCTGAACCTTCTCAAAGAGGGAAGCTGTGCTCTGAACCTGTCTTGATAACAGCTCCAAAAAGCTAAGAGCCCGAAGAACTAATAGCGCTCCGAGCTAACAGCTAACGGCTGTAGCATCCAACAGCACCAACAGCGCCAAGAGTTCTATGTGAGCCCACAGCCTTAACAGCTTACATCGCTAACTACCAGCTCTAACAGATCAAACAGCTTATAAACATCTGCTAGCTGTTAGATATCAAATAGCAGTTATAACAGCTCAGATCGCTAATGGCTAACGGCTCTAACTGCTAACAGCACTCAGAGCTCAGACAGCCAATAGCTCTAACAGCAAACAACACAGCTAACCGCTCTGACATCTCTAAAAGCTCTAGCAGTTAACAGCTCTAGTAGCTAACAGCTGTAGCAGCTAATAGCTCTAGCGGCTCCGTCAGTTTACAGCTCTGACGGCTTCTAAGAGCTCTGAGCTCTAAAAGGTAACAACTCTCACATCCACCAACGGACAACTCGTACAGCTCCTGGCTCTAGCAGCTGTAACTACTGTAGGAGCTCACATTGAGAGGCTTAACAGAGAGCCGAAAGGCCGCGCAGCCAGCATTCTATTTATTTGAGTTGCATCCAGCGTAAGCACTTTGGAGAGGGAGGAAGCGGCTCTATTGAAACTCTCATCTGATGACACAAACAATTACAGAGAAAACCCATAACATGGACAAGATGGCCGCCCTGACCTCGCTGGAGCCATTCCCACCCGAGCGAGGGCGGGGGGAGGAGAACAGTGCTACTCCATTGATTCATGTTCTTTATTTTCTTTCGTTCTTTCCTTTCTATTAAATAAACAGATTGTGAGGGCGTATTTCATTTCTCCGCGTACTGATAGGAAGCGTTTCAAGTGTCACCAAACGATTCAACCACTTCTTCGTGACTGATGACTCAGGCTTATTCTGTGTAGAACATAGAGAGTAGAATATGGACTTCAATTTAGAAAGTACAATATAGAATATAGAATAAAACATTGAATATAGAACGTGAAATGCAATTTATAGAAAACAATGTAGAATAAGGACTAGGACATAGAATAAAGATCATTTAATACAATTTAAAAAAAATACAAACTAGTATATAGACTACAAAATTGAATATAGAATATGAAATCGTTGCAGAATATGGAAAACAATATTCTTCAAAGAGCTTGGTTAGATGGGGAGAACCACCTCCAGCTGGACTTCAGTCCGACCACGGAGCTGGGATGGACCTCTGATGGAGCAGGGCTCCCCGAACCCTGGTTCCATCCAGGAGGAGGTAGAGACGTGTGACTGGGACGGGTTCCTGGGAGGGCACTAGTACCCGGACGGGCCGCCCTCAGGGCTCAGCCGACTGGTCTTCTCAGGGGGTTCTCGGACGTGTACAGTAGGCTGCTGCAGATGTTCGACCAGTCTCTGGTAGAACATCTGCACCTTGTTGTAACTTTGGTTGGAAGGAGGAAACAATGCTAGAGAGGAGGCCTCCAGGCTAGGGCAGAGGAAACAAGGCCAGAGAGGAAGACTCAAGGCTATAGGATGCATCAAGGCTAGGGAGGAGGCATCAAGGCTACAGGAGGCATCAAGGCTATAGGACGTATCCAGGGTGGGAGGAGGAATCAATGCAATAGGAGGCATCAAGGCAAAAGGAGCCATCAAGGCTATAGGAGGCATCAAGGCTATAGGAGGCATCCAGGCTAGGGAGGAGGAATCAATGCAATAGGAGGCATCAAGGCAAAAGGAGCCATCAAGGCTATAGGAGGCATCCAGGGTGGGAGGAGGAATCAAGGCTATAGGAGGCATCCAGGGTGGGAGGAGAAATCAAGGCTATAGGAGGCATCAATACTCATGTACATTGTTTAGTCAGTTGACTGTGTTTACTGTTTATCGTTGAAATAATTGTTTGCTATTTGTCTATTTTGTGTTCTGTATATCTTTATTTTCGAACTACATTCCCCTTTATCTCTACTTCGAGATTTGAGATGGGATAATACCCCACCATTAATTAAGCGTTATCTCAATAGAAAATATGGAACAGAGAACATTCAACATTGAAGACGAATATGGAATGGAATATTAAATACACTGCAGAAAGTGGAATGAAGAATGTGTGTTGAGTATTCCAGTGTGTTTGACTTTATGGGAACAATTAAATATTTCTTCCTTAGACCTGCATCTACAAAAAGCAGACACAGGCCAGGCCCGAGCGGACGGTGTGTGTATCCCTTGTGAATAACAGACAGAGCGCGGTGACTGGCCATCTATCGTCCATGCGGTGAAATATGGTTCACAACTACTGCAGCGTAAACACGGTCCACGCTAGAGGACTTTTATGGAATATGTCTCCCTGGGAGCGGACGCCGGGAGATTTACGGCCGTATTTAGAGAAGAGGCAGCAGAAAATGGTTTCTAAATAGTGTCAAGGTCAAGCAATGTAATGGGATAATGTTTAAACAGACGAGATAAGACGCCGTGTTTGTGTTGGAGGCGACGCTACTTGTAGAGCTTCGGGAAATTCTTCTAGAAGATAAAGAGAGAAGAGTCGAGAAGATAGTCCAGAATGAGAGGAGAGGAGAGGAGAGGGTAGGAGAGTGGAGAGGAAAGGAGGAGAGAGGAGAGGAGAGAGGAGAAGGAAGAGGAGGGGAGAGGGGAGACGAGGGGAGAGGAGAGGGAAGAGTAGGGAGGAGAAGTGGATAGGGGAGAGAAGATGAGAGGAGAGGGGAGAGGAGGAGAGAAGAGGGGAGAGGAGGGATGAGAGGAGGGGTGAGCAGAGGAGAGGGGAAAGGAGGTGAGGGGAGTGGAGAGGAGGGGAGGGGAGGGAGGGACGTGGACATCAGGGGTCTATCTAGAAGATACCCCAGCAGACTACCTCCCGCTGAGCTGAGTGGCTCGTGTCTCCCCCTTGGAGCGGCCCTAGCTTGGTGTTTCAGCTCATGTAGAATCTGCTGCTGATCCCACATGAAGATCAGGTGGAGTGCAGGCCTACAGGGCTCTGCCCCTGCCCCTGCATCCGACCATCTGCATCGTTCTCCTGCAGCAAGCTTCCCCCAACACATAAAACAGCAGGAGGCCGCAGGTCGTTCAGGCATCAATAAACGATTGTGGAGAACAACGACAACACTGTGACCCAACCTCAGATGATGTTCTGATCCTGTTTCCTTTCAATCTCAAATATATATACATATATATATATTAGGGGTGTAACGGTACACGTATTTGTACCGAACCGTCACGGTACAGGCACTTCGGTGCGGTTACAGAGGTGTACCGCGGTTCGTAAATGTGGCGTACATAACGTTAATATGGTGAATGTAAAGGCTTGTTTTGCAATACGGAATTTAAAACTTGAAGTCGGAGTTCCACCCGAACCGTTTAGCCAAAGTAATGTAGCGACCCTGGGACAGTTAAATAGTTTGTGTTATGTGTTGCATTATATTTCGTTGTCCGTTATGCCAGTTGTTCTATGTGCATGTATTGTAATGTTCTTCTTGTCAATCAGCGTGGGGGCGAATCATTAGGTCAGCTGGGGGAGGGCTTTGGAAGAACAGGAGGGTGGGGGCCTGCACACGAGTGAGACCGTGTTGGGGGTTGCCGGGGTAACCGGGGTTTGTTTTGGGTCGGTTTTCTGCCGTTGGTTATGTCGTTACGGGTTTCAGTGACCTGGTTTTGGTTCATTAAAACTACCTTCAAGTTTTCAGTGACCTGGTTTTGGTTCATTAAAACTACCTTCAACTACTAATGAATCGACATCATTATGTCACCGGCGAGGTCACTACATTGGTGTCAGAAGTGAAACTATTATTTATTTATTTTTGCTCGGCGAGTCGGCTACTCCGACTCCGTAATCCCTTCAGCAGCTCTCAGTCGGGATGTCGGATACGCAATGCAATTGGCCGCCCGATCTATCTTATACAGTGTATAAAATATAAGATCAGCAGCTCTCAGTCGGGATGTCGGATACGCAATGCAATTGGCCGCCCGATCTATCTTGTACAGTGTATTTACAAACCGAACAATTAGAAACCATTTAAGCAGTGTTGTAAATACACTTCCAAAGCTTTTCAAATCTTATTTGGTGTTTTATTGGTCCTGGTGCAAAGTAAACAATGTACAAAGTAATTAAGGTACAAAGTCAAACCGAAGAAGTGATTCAGGAAATGATATGTTAGAGGACCAATCACAGCCCTTGCCGTCTCCGTTGCGTCGACCAATAGGTCCATGGTTTCGACGCATAGTTAAAAATATTGGATGTGCACGTAAGCTACGGAGAGGGTCTCCGACAGGCTGTCCGGCTATGGATAGGGCTCCCTGTGTCTACTTACAGCACTTTAACATGCACACGCATTTGAAAAGGCGCCATCCAGGTGTTACTATCACCGTTGCTGTGAAAAAAAAAAGCGAGCTGTACAAACCCAGCTCACTGGGAATTCAGAAACGGAAATGCCATAAAAGTTTATTGGTGTTTTCAGTGCTGCTTTTTTTTTTTTTTTTTAATTCCCCTTAACTATTAACCGTACCGTATCGTACCGTACCGTGACTTAAAAACCGAGGTACGTACCGAACCGTGACTTTTGTGTACCGTTACACCCCTAATATATATATATATATATATATATATATATAGAGAGAGAGAGAGAGAGAGAGAGAGAGAGAGAGAGAGAGAGAGAGAGAGAGAGGGGAAGATAGAGGTAATAGGCCTATTATATATAAATATAAAATAATACAAATCAAATGAATCCATACAATATTTAAATCGATATAATGATAAGCCATTATCCATAACTTTCCAATAATAAAGATAATACATTAACAAATACAGAACAGGGAATTCATCCACAACTTTAAACTTCTGGAAGTTTCATAACTTAGCTCATTGTGACATTTTAAAATATGGCCTGACGATGAATCATGAAGAGTTAAAGCTGCGGCTTCTGAGGGGGAAAATGAAATGTTACCATCAAAGATTAATAAGGAAAGAGATAAATATAAATAAAGATAGTTCAATAAAAACTGTTATTAAAGAGCTATAAATACGACTTTATAGACAAAGAGATCGAATTAAGAAATAGATAAATAAAGATATATAATTAAAGAATTATACATAAAGATGTGTAAAATAAAGAGTTTTAAATATAGATATATGAAATTAATATATTAAGAATATGTGGTATAAATAAAGATACATGAGATATAAAGATATAAAATGGAAAGAGACAGAAATAAAGATGTTTAAGATAAAGAGTAACTCATTTTTAAACTGTATTTATTTTAATATAGTTATTTAAATAAAGAAATTTAACATAAAGAGTTGAATTAAGATATATAAATAAAGATAAATAAAATGAAGACATGTAAATGAGGATAGTTAAAACAACGATTTATAGAGATTTTAATAAATTGAATAGATACGAAACCAGAGATAAAAAACAGAGATTTTAATAAAGAGATATGAATAAAGGGTTCACAGAGGTGACTGCGGGAGCACCAGATGTAATCTGAAGCAGATTTTGAATAACAAGGAGACCCCAACCCTCACGACGCTCTGATTGGCTAACGGGCTTGGACTAGCCTCTTATTGGCTGCTCGGCTCCCGTTAGGCCTGGTCTGCCATTGGCTGCCGACCGCCATCAGATTACCTCATCATATAAACCTGATGGGCCTCGGATCCAGAGCTCACATTTCTCACGGATGACGAGCAACCGCGATACCCGACGTTTGGAATCTAAAATCGCACTTTCCTGTTTCATTTATGACTATTGACTTCTCCTATCCTTTCGTTTTTTCGTTAAAGTGAATCCAAGTGTGACTTTTGCCTGACAGAAACTGAAACTGAAAGGCAGTCTTTACTTTTATCCAACCGGTGATTCGGTGGAGGATGACGTTGGTCCTGCGGTGAAGCGGCTCGTGCCTGCAGAGTCCTCTCGTGTTGGATGTCATTCTGGTCCACAGTGGTTCTCGTGAGCTCGTCTTTCCGGCAGCAGATGAGCCTCGCGGCCTGACCTCTCAGAGAGACCCCGTGATCAGCAGGTCAGTGATCGATCAGATCCGCCATGAACGTGATCGGCAGCTACCAGCATCACCACCTCATGCACGAGACCTTCCCATTCGTCCCGCGGTGCGCCCAGGAGCCCTACCTCCACAGCTGGGGCCCCCAGGCCTACCCGGCCGAGGCCGTGTACGGGGGGCCCCCGGGGGGCCACGACGCCCCGCTGGAGGGGCTGTCGGCCCGTGGCGGCACGCGCCGGCCACCGGGGCCCAAGAAGGAGCGACGGCGGACAGAGAGCATCAACACGGCCTTCGCGGAGCTCCGCGAGCGGATCCCCAACGTGCCCGCGGACACCAAGCTGTCAAAGATCAAGACGCTGCGGCTGGCCACCAGCTACATCTCCTACCTGATGGACGTGCTGGCCGCGGACTGCGGCCACGCCGATGGCTTCAAGGCGGACATCAAGAAGTTCGACAACCGAGAAACCAAGCGCAAGCGAGAACTGGTGGGTGCCCAGATGTGGAGGTTCAGTGGGTGTGTGATGTTGTGTTCAGGGGGAAGTTGAGGTTCACAGGTCTGACTCGAGCCAGTATAACTCGAATCCTCCCGAACAGGCCCATTTTGAACCGAACCCTCCCGAACAGGTCCAGTATAATCCGAATCCTCCCGAACAGGGCCAGTGTAACCCGAAAAGGCCCAGTATAACCCGAACCCAACAGTCCCAGTATAACCAGAACCCTATACCAAATTACCAGGCCTTCATGCTTTTATTAAGTTGGCCATTCAACGTTTCAGTCTGATACAACTTTCCTTTAAATCTTGAAGTGTTTAAATATTGTTGTTATATTTGAAGAGTCCTAGTTCAACATTTTAATAATGATTAGCTTCATGGTTATATGTCTTCCTCTCTTCTTGTTTTCGAAATCAATTAGCAGTTTAAATGATACTGGTGTTTGAAATAAATATAGTGGGCTACATATAAGATAATTAATATAATTCTATACATATGCCTACATAATTCATGTCCTATTTAATAAGGCTGGATCAGGCCTGGTTAATGAGGCACCACTCTTATGGAGACTGAAACTAACTAAACGAACCTTTACTTCGAGTTAAGTTGAGTGGTCCTTCCTTGCTTCACTCGGTGCTTATGCTATTTTATATCTTCTGAGAAGAGAAGCGTAAGTTTATGTCCTAACTTGTTTATTTACAATTTAATAACATTTAATTCAGTTGTAACAGCAGCACATATTTCTAAAGATAAAGGTATAACAAAAAATACGGGCAATAATGAAGTAAGAATAAAGTCTGACTCTTATGCAACAGAACAGATGTTTGTGAGTATAAATATCGGGATTTAGATCAGTCAGTTAATGACGCCTTATTTATCGGGTCTCGATGAGTGAATGTGTAACAGTGCCTATAGGCTATACAATTATGGGCAGGCTGCCTATGATACTGAATAGGCCCTTTAGAGATGTAGGCTACAATCAAAAATTGATAGCAGTTGTCTGTATATGTTAGGTCTATACAAAATTGTATGCATAATATGTCATTATATTGTTTAATATAATATATATTATTTATGATTTTGTGAACCTTTGGTGTTTCAGAGCGTAGGTTCTCTGTTATTAATGTTATAGTTTATACATGTATATATATATAAACTAGTATCATAGAATAATACAATATAGCGCTATATAATGTACTATATCATTGAATAATTTAGAATCCATCTATATTGGTTCAAAACGACGAGCAGGATTATCTATAGGCGTATAATATAATTAGGCCTATATAGAGTTATCTCATACGTTATAATCGATAAACTATCTCCAGCATTGTGCATATAATATAATATCATAATATAGGATATTATATGATATCATAATAATCTAAGATGTGCTATTATATAATAAAATATTATATTTCATAATATCATAATAATATATGATATTATATAGTGTAATAATATATTATGTTGTATTATATAACAATATATAATGAGTATATTTAATCTATAATGATATCTTGTTCCAGAGCGAATGGCTCAAGGAGTGTGGCTACTATTAAATAGGTATATAACTATGTTATTACCCGGCTCTTCTCAATGCCGTGGAACGCTCCGTTCACTTGCATGGGCCCTTCACAACTTCCGGTGGTGAATTATATTTGATAATTAGGTGGATTATATTTGATAATTCACCTTTACTAAAGGTAGTTGACCGCTCTGAAGGAAAACAAAGGATTTTTTGCCTCTAATGACGTCTTTGGTACCACTCCGCTCCGCACATAGTCCGGTGACTTGTCAACCCCAGCGTCTTCGGTTGCTAAGCGACGTCAACGTCTTTGGCGGACTATTTCTCTGCTGATCAACACTACGAATGCTGGTTACAAATGAATTGTAAAAAGACTTTTGTAATTGTAAAAGTTATTTTTTCTAACATATTATATGATGATTTATGGTTGGGTATTAATTAATCTATGATCCTTTTCTGGTTCCAGAGCGACGGGCTGCAGGAGTCGGCGGCGGGGGAGAAGCGTCTGAAGGGCCGGACGGGCTGGCCGCAGCAGGTCTGGGCGCTGGAGCTCAACCCGTAAAGCCCGGGAGAAGTCCTGAGCGGGTCTGCGCCCTGGACCTCACCCCGAGGGGACCATGGGCAGGACTGGCCTCTGGACCTCAGCCCGTGAGGACCGGAGCGGGGCTTGGCCCTGGAGCTCAGACCTAGGGGACCCGGGGCCCACACTGTAGGGTTATGAAGGAGGCAGGAGCCTGGTCCCGGACCGGAGAGACACTGAGACCTGGTGATGATATCGGAGACTGTCCGTCCTGTTGCTGTTTGATGTTGGATCTACCTCAGAAATATCGTCCGTTTAAGAAGATTTAATCCATTAGGACTTTTAGGCTTCGAGAGATTGGACGAATAGAACAACGTATTCATTATACATGCTGTATGGTTATAATAAAGGATTGTTATCGTTATTATATTATAATAAATTATAATAAAGATTTAATTTAGGACACACGTGTTCATTGGACTGTCTGATTGCTTTGGATCCGCGTCCACATGGTCCAGGATTTTATAAAAAACTAGGTTAAATTAAAATAAAACATTATTGAAATTAACTTCAACCATGAACTATGAAACCTATTAAATTACTTCAAAATATCCTTCGAGTAAAAAGTCCAAATGGAAACACAACCACATTAACCTGCGGCCATGGAGCTCAAATAACGTCATTTTTTAAATAATAACAGCTTTTTTACTACATATATTCTATCTATATCTATATCTATAAAAATAAATTAAAAAATATATAGGCTATAGAAACAATTTAAATATTAAGTTATTTAGTATATATAGGCTAAGGAGAAACATCTGAGGATATATCCGAGACAGTGACTTTCTCTCTTTCTGAATACTGGTCTCAGCAAGACGTTTTTAAAAATAGAAAATAGGCCTATCTTATGATACTAAAATATGACATATTTAGTTGATCATGGAATCGGTGGGGAAATCTACAATACTTTTTCTCAGGAGTCCCTATTTCTTCCAAACGCCAATACCGAGGTCAGATTTCTCTTGAAGAGTCTCGACCTTTGTTTAAAATATGCCCAACATTGAGGAGCTTCTTAGAAGGCTCATAGAAAAACTATAGGCTGTTACTTTCCCCATTGTGTTAGAGCATTTAAAGCTTTAGCAGGAGAATCCTTCCTCTGAAACACATGATCAGCTCTTTACTCCGGTCTACCTTGACGAAGACTCCGGTCTGCTTGAGGAAGACTGCGGTCTTCTTGAAGAAGACTCTGGTCTGCTTGAGGAAGACTCCGGTCTTCTTGAGGAAGACTCCGGTCTGCTGAGCGCAAGGACATATAGTGCACGCCACGCAGCCGGCTGGGTAGACAGACAGGTGGGCTTTCCAAAAATGTAATTCGGGCCGAATGATTGATTGATTGATGATTGATGGATTCTAAGATAATTAAGAAAATTAAGGAAAGCGAACAAACATGGCTCTAAGCTAAATCTCTTACCATATCTTCAAGCATACTTTGACCCACAGAGTCCTCCGTGGTCTCTGATCGATCGGGGTTACGGCGAAACCGTGGGGCCACGGTGCTAGTACTGCACCAAGACAGAACCGTATGGCGTTTTTTTTTTATGTAGGCTACTTCGAAAATGTGTGTAGTAGCCTACCCTTCTTCACATTAGGCCCGTTTCTTCGTGTCTTTTAGATTTTTACTCAGTCGTCGGGATGATCACCTTCTCCGGTTATTGAAGAATAGAAAATAAACGATGCTCCTAGAAATAGACCGCAGCCCCCTCTAGTGCAGGGACATGGTATGGCCCAACAGATCGCTGGAGGCAGAGCTATAGAGAGAGATCTACCACTCTGGCTGGAGGCAGGGGCCTCTCAACATGGCGCGGTCCTCATCGTGTTAAAAAACGGGGCTGAAGCGGGTGTATGCAAACAAAGTGAATGCCAAATTAATTGTGTTACAGGGTGAACCATTTTGCTTTTCTGTTGCTTGCAGACAAAAAAGTGTTTTAGTGTCACCCCCAGTGTGAATGTCACCTAGATGTATGATGGATCATGGACCGATATGCAGGGGCGTAGCCAGGACATTATTACTGTGTTGGCCAGCTCTTATTTTTGGGGTAGCACTTGATTGTCAAGGGGGGGTATTTATTCATAATGTCAAAATATAACACTTTAAATAAGAATGATAAGTCAAAGTTAGATCAAACTAATAGTGCATATATTTCAGCTTTCTTTAGGCCGTTTCCGTTCAGGTTTTTTTAATTGTAAAAAAATATAATTTAATTATAGATATATATTATTTTGATCAGACTTGGGGGGGACAAGCGGGTTGGCCTGCCCACAAGCCACATTTACCCCAGTCTACTAGGTAGGCTGGTCTGGTTCCAGCCTAAAACTAGGTGGACACACCCACTTGTGATGCCACTAAAACAGATTTGAGGCAGATTTGTGAACAGCTTGTAATGGCTAATCACACTCGCACCTGGTGGCATAATATCACCCCTTTAAAGGCTACTTAAATGTGACAGTCAGACACATTTAAGTAGCCTGAGTGTTTAACAAATATTAACACTGCCCACTATGAACTCTTATATTATAGGGGTCTATTCTCATCTCCTTGGTGTTTTGAGCCACAGGCGAGGAGCACAACGTGACGCGATACACACACGTGTTGGTGTAATGTCGCCTTCAAAACAGCTCGGAGGTTTGGAAGCTCCTACGTGTCTTTACGTTAACCTTCCCGTCTTCCGAAATAAGAGTGTTCAGGAAACGGCCCTCAGAAGTTCGAAGACATAAAACAGGAAAAACAGATTGTTCGTGAGACGAGACTTCATAACAGGTATGTATGCCCGCAGGGAACTTTTTGGGGCTTCTTTGCTGAATCAGTTATTAGATCTGCATGGCTGCTTGCGATGGTTGAACAAGAGCAAGAATTTATCAGGTGATGTTTATAATTGTAAGCTATAACGTATCGTAATACAAATGTTAGAATGGGTGTTAAGTTTGCCTCTTAGTGCTTGCTGCAAGTTCACTTTAGTCTATCAATGAAATGGGCAGCCATTGTTGTACCGTGATCTTGGAGGACTCGTGTAGCTTTACTTTCGCATGAAACTCACGAGCGAAAACTCAGACCCAACAGAGTGTTAAAAGCACTTTCCGAGCTTAAGGTCCAAACCTCCCGGAAACTGATTGTTTTGAAGGCGGCATAATACCACACATGGCCAGGAAACCTACCACTCCATAAAAACATACAGAAATTTGTCTTCTCATTTCCTATTCCCTATATATTGAACAAAACTAGATATTTAACTATTTAGGGAATAAGGAAATTAGGAATTCAGACACTAATGGTGCGCCTTAGTAGTGAAAACAGTTTTGTACTCTCTAAGGAAGGACCCTATCTAGTGTCGTAATGATAGGATAGGACTAATCAGCACTCGGGGGAGGGATGGTAGGTGAGGACCAATCAGTGGTCGGGGGAGGGATGATAGGTTAGGACCAATCAGCACCCGAGGGAGGGATCTTCAGTTGTCTGCCAAACTAAAAGAAAACAATCGCGCCAGAGGAAAGGAGGACCAATCAAAATAATTTGAGTGATTTAAAGCAGATGAGACCAGTTGAGTCTGTACAATATGTTTATTATTATCATTAATAGGCAGCTACACGCACATATACACATCGTTTTATATCTATATATATGTATATATAAATACATAAATATGTATATATATCCATATATATGTATCCTTCTGCGCTACACAGGATACAAGCTAACGGGTAACAGGACTGGCACGGCTAATTAAATTCTACACGCAAAATAAAGGATAGGATACAAATACAATCCATACACAAAGTCAACAAGTCTAGTAAACCAGGAGATCCATCAGCCAGAGGGAGAGAGGTAATGAGAGACGGTAGATAATGAGAGATAATGAGACAGTTCATGATAAGAGAGAAGATAATGAGAGATCATGAGACAGTAGATAAGAGAGAAGATACTGAGAGATAATGAGACAGAAGATGATGGGAGAGAAGATAATGAGATAATGAGAGCAGATATTGAGAAAAGGAAGAGAGAAGATAACGATAGAGAGAGAGTAGACCATGAGAGCAAGAGAGAGACAGAAGATAATGAGAGAGAGACCGTAGTTAATGAGAGAGAGAGCAGATGAAGAGAGAGACAGTAGAAAACGAGAGCAGCGAGAGACAGAGGCGGACAGCGAGAGAGGGGGGGGAGATCAGAGTGGACATGATTCTGTCGCGGCACACCGGGCTATATTTAGTACCAGGGGGTCCATGGGGTCAGAAGGCCGGTCTGTCGTGGGGGGGGGAGGACGGTTTCCATGTTCTGCCCGGGGACAGCAGCCCCCCGGAACCCCTCAGAACCGACCAATGACAGCAGGCCAGCGGCTGCAGCGGCGGGTTCAGTCAGGCCAGGGGTTGCCGTGGCGACGGAGGAGCGGATGGCGGTGCTGATGGGGGGGGGGGGGGGGGGGGGCGGCGGCTAGTCGAGCTGCTTGGCCCCGTCGGCCTTGGGCTCCATGCGGGTCTTGCTGCTCTTCACCATGTAGATGAAGTAGGTGAGCGTCTCCTTCTCGTTCACCGGGATGTTCCGGAAGTGGCGGCTCACCGTCTGGAACGCACCCGAGACAGCATGGACGGGTTAGCACGGACGGCTAGCACGGACAGCTAGCACGGCGCGTTGGCAAGGATATTGAGACAGTAGGCTAGTCAGCAGCTCGTCAGCCAGGGGCCCAGATGGCAGATAGTCAGCAGGAGGGCTAGACTGGTGGTTGGCTTAGCTCAGGAGGTAGAGCAGTTGTCTTGTAACCGAAAGGATGCTAGTTCGATCCCCAGCTCCTCCTAGCTGAGTGTTGATGCGTCCCTGAGCGAGACACTTAACCCTAACTGCTCCTGACGAGCTGGCTGTCGCCTTGCATGGTCGACTCTGCCGTCGGTGTGTCAATGTGTGTATTAACCGATTAACTGTAACTCGCTTTGGATAAAAGCGTCTGGTAAATGCCCATCTTCAACTCTTCAATGTAGCTTAAAGCAACACTTGCAGCCCAGGTCACGTGACAGCAACAGTGTTATTATGGGAAGCAGTCTAGACGTGATACAGAGCAACTTCCAGCTCCCTACACCGCCTCTCTTGACCACCACCCTGATTTACCTCTCCTTCCTACACCACCTCCTGTTTTTACCATGAGGTGTTTACCTTGAGGACTCGGGTAAACACACCGTGAGGACTAGGGGTGTAACGGTACACGTATTTGTACCGAACCATCACGGTACAGGCACTTCGGAGCGGTTACAGAGGTGTACCGCGGTACGTAAATGTGGCGTACATAGCGGGCAACGATCGTCGAATAGTCGGGAGTCACGTAGAATATCGAATAATGAATGTGACTATCGTTATTTATTACACGTCTCTTCTCAATGCTGTTGAACGCTCCGTCGACTTGCATGGGCCTTCACAACTTCCGGTGGTGACCAGCGTCCTCGGTTGCTAAGCGACGTCAACGTCTTTGGCGGACTATTTCTGCTGACTATTTTTCTGAATGCTGGTAACAAATAAATTGTAAAAAGACACACCGTGTGAAGTTATATAATTGACGTGTCTAGTTCACCGTCATGCAGGCTGTGTTCAGTAAAATAAATAAATTGTTAGCGTTCCGTTTTCGGCGCATGTAGGTCTATCTGCCTAAGCCCACGTTGAAATAATTTTGATGTTGAATGTTGATGGCGTAGTTGTTGAAATAGACAGATTGATTTCATACAAATCATACAAGCCTCTCCCGGCGTCATTGTGTGTGTGTGCGTGGGATGTTCTTGATTGAGAGATTTTCGAATATTATTCGAATACTTCTCATCGAATAGTGTTTTCGCCAGAAATGCACATCCCAAGCACACACATTTGAAAAGGCTCCACCCAGGTGTTACTATCACTGTTGCTGTGAAAAAAAAAAAAAAAGAAGAGCTGTGCAAACCCAGCTCACGACACTATTTCAACAACCCCTGTCTGGGAATTCAGAAATGCAAACGCCATAACCAAGTTTATTGGTGTTTTCATTGCTGCTGATCTACAGCCATTCTCCGTTGTTGACAAACAAGCAGCTTTTTTAAATTTTCCCCGTAACTATGAACCGTACCATGATTTAAAAACCGAGGTACGTACCGAACCGTGACTTTTGTGTACCGTTACACCCCTAGTGAGGACTCGGGTAAACACAACGTGAGGACTCGTGTAAACACACCGTGAGGACCGGAACACCAGCACTCTCTCATGGTCCAAGAAAGACATACAGGTAGGTATTAGGGTTGCCTCGGTATACGGTATTACCGGTGTTGAGGCCAACACCGATTACGAGTTATTATTATTTATTTTTTCCAGTAATAAAAAAAAAAAAACTGTAAAAATGAATATTATAATTAAGAAAATAAAAATGTGTAAAATAGGCCAGTTCTGCTCTGTGCGGAAGAGAACTGGCGCGCTTTCTTACAATACCGGTAACCATAGCAACGGCGGTAAACAAACCCTGCGAAGCCCAATCCCTACGAGAGCTCCTTGCGCTACGGCCATCCGGAGGCGCACAGAGCTTTTGGCCGTGATATAATATATACAATTATATTATACTATTATATATGGAACGTTATAAGACGCTGTCACCGAGAATTGGCGCGCTGCCAGAAGCTGTCACCGAGTGTGAGAGGAGAGTTGACGGAGAAGATGGAGGTTGACCTAGTTTCAAAGTTTATACTCAGTAATACCGGTGTTGACACGAGCGTATTACTCGGTGTGAAAATGTCCACACCGCGACAACCCTACTAGGTATACTGACATGTATACAGATCGACACAGAGAGGGAGGTAGACAGACATGTAGGTAAACAGACAGACAGGTAGGTGAACCGACATGTAGGTGAACAGACAAGTAGAAAGAAAGACAGGGGATCAGACAGACAGAATAGACACGTGAACAGACAGTTAGAGAGACAGACAGGGGAATAGACACGTGAACAGAGAGCTGAACAGACAGTTAGAGAGACAGACAGACGGATAGGTTACCTCAGCTAGCTGGGCCTTGTTGAGGCCTGGCCGGGTCTGGAGCTTGTAGTGTCTCTTATAGCGCCGCAGTGTGTTCACCTGCAGCTGGAACAGATCCACCTGCACACACACAACAACATTATGGCATGGAACAACAAAGTCCTATAGGATGGAAGGAAGTCACCAAGGCAGGAGATACAAATCATACATAAGTCTTTTAAACGCAAAAAAACTTTCTTGGATATTTACTCTTTATGTATTTTGGAACACGACCCACTTAAGGTCGAATGAAGGCACATGCGCGTGCAGAGTTTCAATGAAATGGCAATGCAGAACGAGGAGTGCAGAGTTGGTTCGTTAAGAAAATAGATGTCGAGGCGCTAGTGCTAAAAACTGAATAAGACCCCCTAGAAAATAAAAACACGTAAAACGTATTTAAAGCGAGGGAACACGATGGACGGTCAACGACCACTGACATTTTCCCGTCTAACAAAGGGATTGTAAAAGTAGCAAATGCTAGTCTTGAGCCCTGGGGATGAATGTGGCGTAACCATGGTTACCTCTGGGACCTCTACGTCGTGGTCAGGTGACTCTCCCCCATCGTCGCTCGTCTTCCTCTTCCTCTTGTTTCGGACGCTCTGGATGAAGTTCTTATGGAAGTCACATATGTAGAGGTGACGGACCTACCAACACAATAAGGCACAGAACCATTTAACACACACACAGCCATTAGACAAACACGCACACACCGCCATTAGACACACACACACACACACACACACACACACACCGCCATTGGAGACACACATATTCACAGCGCCATTTGAGACACACACACACACACTTAACAAAGACAAAACACACACATGCACACACAGACATAGTCAAACACATGAACACAGACGCACACGTGGACATAGACACCAACTCGTTCATCACAAAGCCCTGTCCCGTGCTCCGGGTGCACTCCCGCAGTTACCATAACAACACGTCGACACTCACACTCTTGTCGATGTCCAGCTTGAGCTTCTTCTGGGAGATGCTCTTCTGGATCCTCTTGCTGAACGAAGCGTTGCCCGCCGACCGCCCGCAGCGCTGCCCGTCCTCCAGCAGGCAGCAGCTCTGCCCGCAGCCCGGTGGGGCCGGAGGTCCGTCGTGGCTGTCCTCCTCGGTGCTGAACCCGTTCATAGCGCCTCCTCTGGGGGGCTGCTCTGCTCCCGCGGCCCTGGAGGAGCTCCGAGGCTAGGCTAATGAGTGTAGCTTCAGAAATATGGAAACTAGTCCAGACACATACAGGAGCGGTCCGGCTGTTTTTAAATCTCCATTCAAACTTTAAGCTGACGTTGTCGCTGATGTGTCCGTGAAACTAAAACTTATCCTAGAAAGGAAGTAAAAAACGCAAAGGAATGAAATCAGAGGACCGACGGACTCCTTTGACGGCTAACCTTGTGAGTCTCAAATGTTTCGTCTCATCCTAACGTCCGTAAAGAAGCTGCACACTGCCACCGAGACGACGAGGCGTTGGCGTATTCGTATTGAGAATTAAATAAAGTGGGAATAAATACGGTTAAATTCACTGCGGAGTTCAACAAAGTCCTCAAGCACCGCAGAACTGCCTCACGTACAATGGAATAGATTCGTACATCGGAAGTGACATGCCTTAAACCGCATTGGTCAGTTGTATAGGAGGCGGGACCGAAGGGGTAATTATGGCTCGTCAATTGGACAAACTTCACGTCAGTCAAATCCCGTACTTCCTCGTTCAGGTTGCTGTTTGTTTCCTAGTTCCTCGTTGGGAATGTTCGTGTCCACATGATCCGACCGTATGGATTCAAACGGCAGAAACATCGTCAATCGTATGATATGTGTTGAAATTTCGTGTTGATTCAAGTGATACAAGATACAACTTATATGATTGAACTTACTTATGTGTCATGGAGCGCTGTCGGGCATGAAGTATGTGCAACCATGCACGGACGCTTGAGGAAAAATAAAAACATAAAGAAATATTTTTTTTATACACAAATTTCAACCTGTTCTATAAAGAATAGTTAAAATGATGAGGGGGCAATTCGACTCCCAAATTTGAAGCAATTCGAAACCCTTGTTGTTAATGCGTGTTGTTATAACGCCAACATGTCATTCTGCCGTCGGCCACGGGTCTGAGACAAAGTTCCACCGATTAATTTGCTGTTTATACCAATGCCATGTACAGGAGAACGAGATGTTATGATCAATAGATTATAACATAACATCCTATAACGTCCTATAACAACAGCGTTCACATACTGGCTGCCTTGCATGCGTTGTTATCCAGGACCTTGACAATGTGGTAGTATGTTGTGTGACAGTGGATATCAATAGTGATAGCGATACAAGCTATAGAGCAGGGGACACCAACCTTTTTGAACCTGAGAGCTCCTTCATGGGTACTGAGTCATACGAAGGGCACCCAGTTTGATACACTCTTCTGAAATAACAAATTTGCTCAGTTTGCCTTTAGTACGGTGGCGCTGAGCATTCACCAAATAAAAAAAAGTTTCACAGCTAATATAGCCGTTAGCACACTCAGAATTTCGTAATTACGAGATACGGATCTCGTAATTATGAGATAAAGATCTCGTAATTACGAGATGAGATATCATATTTACGACATAAGGATCTCGTTTACGAGAAAAGGATCACGCCTCTCATTCATCAATAACGTTGCTGGCTAGCTGCAGGCCGGCAAAGATGACGCTATCCGACGCTATCGTATTTAATCTCCTGCTCGGGTTGAGGCATTGGGAAATATTGATGTTCCTTAAAAGTGAGGAGGGCATTAAGTATGTCAACATTGCGCAGACATCTGAAGTCATTGGCCGGCAAAGATTACGCTATCCGACGCTATCGTACTTTATTTCCTGCTCGGGTTGAGGCATTGGGAAATATGGATGTTCCTTAAAAGTGAGGAGGGCATTAATATAACATTGCGCAGACATCTGAAGTCATTGGCCGGCAAAGATGACGCTATCCGACGCTATCGTATTTTATTTCCTGCTCGGGTTGAGGCATTGGGAAATATTGATGTTCCTTAAAAGTGAGGAGGGCATTAATATAAGTATGTCAACATTGCGCAGACGAAGTCATTGGGACTGCTCAGGAGAAAAGCCCAGTCGGACCTGCTACAAGTGGCTCTCTTCCTGCAGGAGCAGTTGAACCAGTACGGGATGCTTCACGGATACAAATTGATGCATCTGAAATGCATCCAAGCAGGCTTGGTAGTCACTCATACTATCAATCTTTAAAGATATTTAAACTTTGACGCGACATTCGCGTGATGACAGCCAATCGGCGTTCAACAGCCTGGCCACTGAGTGACATAATGTAACGTAACAGCCAGAGAAAGTGATTGTTACCGTTTGCGACTCCCGGAGCTCTTTATTTAAGCAATAGATCACGCCAGGCTGTGGTATGTGCTCATTATACCACTGTTATATACCACTACTTCTTATTATACCACTTCACAGTGGTATAATAAGAAGTAGAAACAGTAACAAAGTAAAACATATGTTGGATGATGGAGAGGGTGTAAATGTTGTTACTCCGGGAGTGAGCAAGGCGATGGAGAGACTAACGAAAGCTTAGGCACACGGCGAGTGAACTGCTCCATAGGATAAATTGCCGGCGAACCGCTCTATCGGAGCCTTCTCTCGGAGGGACGCTAAAGTGTGTTGCATAGCAACCGTAGATGCATAGCGGCAGCCAGGAGGGACTACTTTTTTGTATTCTTTAATAAAACAGCTACTTTGACTTTCTTGTTTTTTTTTTAAAATGTAGTGTGTCTATGACTTTCGTTTTGCCAATAGTAACCGTTGTATAAAAGCAATAGATCACATCAGTCAGTTTTTTTTAAATAATTTAACAACTGACAGGGTTTGCCTTTACTATGAACATAGTATTTTTTAATTTGAATACATTAATTATGTGACACACTGTCACAGCCAATATTAAAACAAAATCGAATGTGGGCAGTGGGACAAAAATTATATTTCCCCACAAAAACGATATTTTATTGATTTGTATAAAAACAATTTAGCTCAATTTCCAATTAATTAACAATTAATTGGAAAAGAGCTTGAGGTAAGACGTTTTCTGAACAATAATGCATGGTATAAAGTTAAACACATAATGCACTGCTGTATTCAACTTTTAAGAGCTGCAATGTGAGGGGCCAGCCACATGCCCTTTAAACCACCACGACAACAACATTTCCACTTCTGGGTTCCACTGAACAATTAACGCGTCAATATTCGAGGGGCTTTGGCATATCAAATGATGGAACAAGCATCCCGTAGGCCTACTGGTTCAACTGCTCCTGCAGGAAGAGAGCCACTTGTAGCAGCTCCGACTGGGCTTTTCTCCTGAACAGTCCCAATGACCAGATGTCTGCGCAATGTTGAAATACTTATATTAATGCCCTCCTCGCTTTTAAGGAACATCAATATTTCCCAATGCCTCAACCCGAGCAGGAGATTAAATACGATAGCGTCGGATAGCGTCATCTTTGCCGGCCTGCAGCTAGCCAGCAACGTTATTGATGAATGAGAGGCGTGATCCCTTTCTCGTAAACGAGATCCTTATGTCGTAAATATGATATCTTATCTCGTAATTACGAGATCTTTATCTCATAATTACGAGATCCTTATCTCGTAATTACGAGATCCTGAGTGTGCTAACGGCTACATTAGCTGTGAAACTTTTTTTTATTTGGTGAATGCTCAGCGCCACCGTACTTTAGTTATATATTATTATTAATGATTAATGATACTCATCTATGTGAAGACACTGATCATGTTAATGATATCTCACAATAATTACCAACAATGACTTAAAAAAGGTGGGAAAGAGTTGTTCAAGAATGAGTTGTGCTATTTTTTAGAACAGGCCTGCGGGCGCCCCATGTGGTCCTTGCGGGCGCCCCGAGGCCCGCGGGCACTGTGTTGGTGACCCCTGCTACAGAGAAAGGTATAGACTCACATCTACAGGGAAAGGCACGGACTTAGCTACAGAGAAAGGTACAGACTCATAGCTATAGAGAAAGACACAGACTCATAGCTATAGAGAAAGGCACGGACTCATAGCTATAGAGAAGGGCACGGACTCATAGCTATAGAGAAAGGTATAGACTCACATCTACAGAGAAAGGCACAGACTCATAGCTATAGAGAAAGTTACGGACTCATAGCTATAGAGAAAGGTACAGACTCATAGCTATAGAGAAGGGCACGGACTCATAGCTATAGAGAACGGCAGATAACCAAAGTCAGCTCCCCCAGCAGGATATCAAACCACACTAACAATACAAGCCCCGGTCACCCACCTCCCCAGTACAACCATTACTCACCCATTTACACTCTAATGTAGTCTAGCATAGTCTAACATAGTCTAATGTAGTCTAATGCAGTCGTATATAGGCTAATGCAGTCTTACATAGTCTAATGAAGTCTAAAATAGTAGAATGATGTCTGATGCCGTCTAAACCAGTCTACTGTGGTCCATTGTAGTCTAACATAGTCTAATCCAGCCTAACATATTTTATGCAGTCTAACATATTTTATGCAGTCTAACGTGGTCTGATGCAGTCGAATGCAGTTGAATGCAGTCTAACATTGTCTAATGCAGTCTAACATAGTGTCATATAGTAATATGCAGTCTAGTGTATCCTAATATAATATTATGCAGTCTAATAATAATGTAACAAAACGCATGATGGATAGTTAGCTGTAACAACAGCCAGACACAGACCAGAGACCTCATTCCAAATATAGAAACCCTTTTATTTACACAATAGGCAAAACTATCATGCCATCTCAGATTAGTTCATCAGCACGTCCCATAACTAAATACACTTTTACAATTGCATGTTCAGTAGAAAAAAATACATCTATTTAATCAGATACAAAATGTACACTTCTCTGACCGCTGGCCATGAACATTAGAAATCATTTCTTGCATCGTCTTCACAATTTTCATCAGGAACAATTATTCACCACAAGGTTGTGTCAAAACGTTCAAAGAAAGATTTGAAACCCAAACATTTAGAAAAACAATCGACGGACACAGAGTCTCCCCCGCGAATGACTTGGAAGTGTGGAAATACACAAAGTTAAGGAGCATGAACTTTGTATACATTGCGTAAAATATGTCTAATACACTGTATTATATATATATAATACACTATAATATATATCACTTCTAGTGTATTATATATAACACACTATATTATATATATATATTAAACCACTATAGTTATATATCTATAGATGTAGATATATATACACATATATATCTAGACCCCCAGACTTTAGGTTTTGAAATGTTATCCTACATCGTTGCGCTACAGCTTCTACACATCGTTTCGCTCAACATCTGCCCCTCATCCCGACGTTCCAGTGAACATCACTGGGGATTAGTCCTAGTTCACTCAGCTATTAGTGGGTCACTAAGGGATTAGTAGGGGTTAGCCGGCTAGTCGTTTGCTCTGGACTACGAATCACTAGGCAGTGTTTGTGTGTAAGACCTTTCAGATCTTTCAAACCATTTTTCAAATCAAAAATGTATCATCAAATATGTTTAGCTTATAAATCAGCTGTCTGCATACCAGCGACCCCAAATGAGGTCCCGCCCCCAGGTAACTATCACCCTGATATCAGCTAGCATGGCACTGATATCAGCTAGCATGGCCTCTGCTAACTACCACACTGATATCAGCTTGTCCGGTGGCATCTGTAAACTACCATGCTAAAAGCTGCAAGCATCAATGCATGAAAAGATTCCTTTGATTATTCTAGGAAGACAAAGTTGGCCCCATATTAACACTTTCAATTAACATAAAACACAGGCCGGTTCAGATGCTAACATAGCTTCCATGGCAGTGTAGAAGCTAACGTAGCTTTCATACAAGCGTAGACACTAATGTAGCTTCCATACCAGCATAGCCAAAGACAACCCTCTACCATGACTGCATATCATTTACCCAACAAAACCCTCTCTATGCATGGAGGTCGCCACAGAACGTTTTGTGACTGACAACTGATCAAACATCACTGAAGAAGAGAGATAGTGCAAAGACCTCTTGGCCGTAAATATGGAGTTGATTATGATTCCAGTGGACAACATAAATGAACAAAAAAATAATAACATTCAAAACATTACATGAGCATACATCAAATTAACCTAAAAGACCTAACATGAGCCCTAAAGGTGCCGTAGGAAGAGATCAAAGCCAGTGGTGAGTCCTTTGTTAGAAAAGGTCAAAGCCATCAGTCAGCTGTTAGTGAGTCAATTGGGCCGCGAGAATATCTTTTCTGAGTCAGTCTGACCCGGTCAGCTACTCTTAAAGGTTGAGTTGCCTCGCTTCCGTTGACCAGCCTTTGGTCCAACGAACCATCCGTCCACTCTACCAGTCCAAAGATCAGCCCAATCACAGCTCACGCACCATCTGATTGGCCCAAACTGGTATGGTCATCCTCCTACAACCAAAGGTTCGAAGGAGGAGCACATTTCAACTTTAGCTCGCTCCTGGATATTTTCTGACCAATCGGGACATCTCTTTACTGATTGGTTCACTGTATCCCTCTAGCATGTCCATCACAGGTGTTTGAAATGCAGCAATTCTTACTGGAGGAGAAACGTAGGGAGGGTGGGGACAATTTTTGGTTGTTTAGTTTCAGAATCTGGCTCTCTTCTAATCTCTCTCTTTACAATGCTCAAATCTTATCTACAGCAGCTTAAAAGCAAATAATAGGAACTTTAGAGACATAACATAAATACATTAGACAGATAAAACCCTACTGATGACTAAACGCCCACACATTTTAGACATGTAGTACACATGTTAGACATGTGATACAGATGTTAGACATGTAATATTGATGTTAGACATGTAGTACACATGTTAGACATGTAGTACACATGTTAGACATGTGATACAGATGTTAGACATGTCATATATTGATGTTAGACATGTAGTACACATGTTAGACATGTAGTACACATGTTAGACATGTTCTACTTTGAAATGTAACACAGATATAAGACGTGAACAGACCACTTGTTTTAGAAAAGGGCAGAACTTAACTTTAAAAGGAAGGACAACGTTGCGCTCGGACTCTAAACTAGTCGACGTATGGAATTGGGTCTCAAAGACAATATTTTATAGCAAATATTCAAATTTCCCAAAGAGACCTCCAGCTGAGCGGTCAGAGCTGGAGCTCGGGTCGAGATCAAGGCACTGCGTTTAGCTTGTGGTCACAAGTCCTTCCTGCTCTACGAACTACCTCATATTAACATGATGTCATCGTTATTTAAAGTGTCGTAAGCACTATGTTTTGACACGACGTGGTGTTTTCGATTTAACATGAATGATAACATATTCACACGACGTCATGATCATTTAAACGTGATGCGATCACATCGTTTTACCTCGTCGTCATATCATCAGGTTGTCGTCACATCGTTTCAACATGTCGTCATCACATCACCTCAACATGATATCATTTCAACATGATGTCATCCTTATTTACATCCACGCCAATTTAGCCCCATCCTCATTTAGCCCTCAACCCCCCTTTCACGACATCATCAGCGAGCAGCCTGACAGATTGTCCCTGTTCTTGTGTGGAGCTCTAGCGTGTGTGTGTGTGTGCATATGTATGTGTGTCTCCTCACTGTGTCTGCAAGTCTTTGCTGAATCAGTCTGACTCGCTCCTCTCATGGGTGTCAGGATGTGTTTAACTCAGAGAGAGAGAGAGAGAGAGAGAGAGAGAGAGAGAGAGAGAGAGAGAGAGAGAGAGAGAGAGAGAGAGAGAGAGAGAGAGAGAGAGAGAGAGAGAGAGAGAGAGAGAGAGAGAGAGAGAGAGAGAGAGAGAGAGAGAGAGAGAGAGAGAGAGACTTTTGTTCTCAGTACAGTACATCTTAATCTTCCAGTAAGGGTTTAGGATCCTCCCTGTTAGAAAGTAGCCTCTTTTTATAGTGGGAGGAGCTATTGATTACCCTGAATCACCACTTGGTGTCCCTTGTGGAGGTGAGGTGAAGCTGAATAAACTTGCAGTTTCTAACACTCCCCATTGATCCAACTGGTAATCTATTGGTTGATGGATTCTGTTTTAGATTCTATTCTCTAACCAGGGTGTATATTATAATGTGTGAACTGTAGGGGGTACATCATAAAGTCTGCTCTACGTGTTGGTCGAAGGCCAGAATGTGTGACGCATGAGGAGGTTCTAGACTGTACTGTCTAGTACTGTCTAGTACTGTTCTGCAGCAGGGCCAGGTCCCGGTCCGGCGGGGTCCTAGTCCGCTCCCGGGTTGAAGTGGTCCAGCACCGTGGCGTTGGTCTTCTCAAACAGCCACTGCTGGCTGGGGGAGGAGGCGCTGCAGGTGCTCATGAAGACGCGGTGCTCCGACGGACTGCTGTCAACACAGCTGTTGCTGACCGGGTGGTACAG